>NW_021224611.1:0-1312 GCF_002162155.2 Triticum dicoccoides
GTCTGAACCAGTGATTTGATTAAGTGGTGGTCTGGTTAATTCTTACCTTCTACTCTCATGTGAAAAGAGAGGGTAAGAGAGAGCATGTTAAAATTACTCATAAAGGAAATATATTATTTATGCGTTGTAAACAAGGCTGTCCAACTTGACTGACCACAATGACACCAAGGAGAGTAGAATTCGGCGATGAACCTAACCCACCTTGAGAGCATCAAGGTGAGGTTTAGACTTTAGAGGGATGGCCTGGCAGCACACACGTGTACTGTTGGATGGTGATCTAACAGTTCAAAAATTTGACAGGCGCAGAAATAAATAAATCTGGCACCTGACTAATAGGTGCTCTCTTGGCACCCTATCATGAGCCTTCATATAAATGTGATATTCCATCTTATACTTCAACAATAATGTCCGGCCCCCTCTTGCTCAAATCCTGGCTCCGCCCCTGTCTAAAGATAAAGAGAGACTGCAGTTGCGGAGAGTTGTAACAGCCAGGCATCGTGTGCTGTCGTAATTCGTAAACCGGCTCCAACTCTCCTCAACACCCCGGCAACACACGCCTCAAGAATCAACAAAGCCAAGGATAGGCAACAAAGAGGCGGGTCAGGTGCCCTACATTCCTTCTTTACAGAGGGAATACACCCTCAGGGCTCTTTTTCAGTAATGAAAATGTTCAGGTGGGCGATCATGTGCATGCGCAATTTAAGAATGGAAATTTTATTTTAAGTGTGCTGCTTCACACTAATTACAACAAATCTGAACAAGTGCTCCAGTTTCGTCAGGGTTAACAAGTGCTCCAGTTAGCATGTCACAGCTAGCTAAGCAGCAGTTACAATGGCTGCAACTAAACTGCAATCAAGCTGCTTAATGATAGTATCATAGGTAGTATCACGCAGGCAACTTAGTGCATGGAAAGTTGGAAACACGGCCATGCCTAGTCACCAGGGTACGGCGTGAATTTAACGGAACGAAGGTAGGCTCACCTCACCTCTCATGGGTCGACGAAAATGACAGAGGAGGCCGGGGTCGGAGAAGACGAAGGCGGTCCATCTCCCGTGCGCCGGCTGTTCCGGTCTGTCACAGCTACAGTGCACGGAAGAAGCAGGGCAGGGGATGGGATCCAGGCAGCGGGCGGTGGGCTCGGGTCCCCAATCGAAATTCAGGGGTGAGTGAGCCTGTCGGCTATCGCCGGGGTGGGAGGTGAGGCGCGAATAGATAGATAGGCCTGGAAGGATTTTTTGTCAAGGCACCTATACGGCCCAGCCCACGGCCCAACTCTACATGGCCACACTACTGAATTCTTGATTTCTTGTGT
>NW_021224612.1:0-1306 GCF_002162155.2 Triticum dicoccoides
TCATCCCCATTTCAAGTTTCTGATGAAAGAGTAAACATGATGCAACACTCTAATGCATGACTAGCTAGGGTGTGACAACTCACCCCCACTCAAAAGAATCTCGTCCCGAGATTTGGGTTCCTCCGGGAAGAAGGCGGGGTACTCGAGTCGAAGACGATCCTCCCTTTCCCAAGTTGCTTCATCCTCAGAATGGTGCGACCATTGAACCTTGAGAAACTTGATATTATGACGTCGAGTGGTACGCTCGGCCCGATCGAGGATACGAATGGGGTACTCTCGGTATGTAAGATTATCTTGGAGATCAAGCGTTTCGTAGTCTACTCCACGGATAGGATCCGAGAAGCAACGCCTGAGTTGAGAAACGTGGAAGACATCGTGGACTCTGGAGAGATGCGGAGGTAGTTCCAACTGGTAGGCAACTTCTCCTCGTTTGGCAAGAATGCGAAAAGGTCCAATGTAACGAGGAGCTAATTTGCCTTTGATACCGAAACGATGGGTTCCTTTCAGAGGGGTGACCCGAAGATAAGCCTTCTCGTCAACCTCGAAAGTCATAGTCTTATGTTTTCGGTCATATTGACTCTTTTGACGGGATTGAGCTGTTTTCAACTTTTCACGAACGATACGAACTTGTTCTTCTGCTTCCTGAATCATATCCGGGCCAAAGAATTGTCTTTCCCCGGTCTCTGACCAGTTAAGGGGTGTTCGACACCGTCGTCCATAGAGAACTTCAAAAGGGGCTTTACCCAAGCTAGATTGATAGCTGTTGTTGTAAGCGAATTCGGCAAATGGAAGGCACTTTTCCCAGTCCATTCCGAATGAGATAACAGAGGCTCGAAGCATGTCTTCTAGAATATGGTTGACACGTTCCACTTGACCACTCGACTGAGGGTGGAAGGCGGTGCTAAAGGAGAGACGGGTTCCCATAGCATTTTGGAAACTTTCCCAAAATCGAGAGGTGAAAAGACTTCCTCGATCCGAGTTAATTTCCAAAGGAACACCATGGAGGGACACTATTCGGGAGATGTATAAGTCTGCCAGCTGACTAGCGGTTATACACTCTCGAACAGGTAGGAAATGGGCTACTTTGGAAAGACGATCGACCACGACGAAAATAGCATTATTCCCTCTCTTGGTCCTGGGAAAACCGGTAATGAAATCCATACCAATTTTATCCCATTTCCATTCAGGAATAGCTAAGGGTTGAAGGGTGCCAGCAGGCCGTTGGTGCTCTGCTTTTACACGACGACAGACGTCGCAATTTGCAATATACTGAGCAATTTCTCTCTTCATCCTAGTCCACCAGAAC
>NW_021224613.1:0-1136 GCF_002162155.2 Triticum dicoccoides
CATATAATCACCCAAGCGTTTAATCATATAGGCATCTTGTTTTAATTGTCTACCAAAATAAGCATTAAAGTCATCTTGCTTAAACATAAAGTTATCAAACTCATCCAAGCACTGACTAGCAATTTTAGTAGGAGGGACTTCAGCTTTATCATATCTATAGAGAGAATTTACCTTTACTACCTGTGTCGGGATATCGGGAGGTTCTTCAGTAAATAAGTAATTGAGATCATATGCTTCTTCGACAGGCGGTAAATTAAGACCGTGTATTTCTTCAATAGGAGGTAAATTCTTAACATCTTCAGCTTTAATACCTTTTTCTTTCATAGATTTCTTTGCCTCTTGCATATCTTCAGGACTGAGAAATAGAACACCTCTCTTCTTCGGAGTTGGTTTAGAAATAGGCTCAATAATTGGATCAGAAATTGGCTCAGGAGCTGGCTCGGGAGGTGCCCAATTATTTTCATTTGTCAACATATTGTTCAATAGAATTTCCGCTTCATCCAGTGTTCTTTCCCTGAAAAGAGACCTAGCACAACTATCCAGGTAATCTCTGGACGCATCAGTTAGTCCATTATAAAAGATATCAAGTACTTCAGGTTTCTTAAGAGGATGATCAGGCAAAGCATTAAGTAACTTGAGAAGCCTCCCCCAAGCTTGTGGGAGACTCTCTTCTTCAATTTGCACAAAGTTATATATTTCCCTCAAGGCTGCTTGTTTCTTATGAGCAGGGAAATATTTAGCAGAGAAGTAATAAATCATATCCTGGGGACTTTGCACACAACCAGGATCAAGAGAATTAAACCATATCTTAGCATCACCCTTTAATGAGAACGGAAATATTTTGAGTAAATAAAGGTAGCGCGATCTCTCATTATTAGTAAACAGGGCAGCTATATCATTTAACTTAGTAAGATGTGCCACAACAGTTTTAGATTCATAGCCATAGAAAGGATCAGATTCAACCAAAGTAATTATATCTGGATCAACTGAAAAATCATAATAATCCTTATCAGGAACACAAATAGGCCAAGTAGCGAAAGCAGGGTCGGGTCTCATACTATCTCTAAGAGATTCTTTACTCCATTTAACTAGCAACCTCTTAAGTTCATATCTATCCTGGCAAGCAAAAATAGCGG
>NW_021224614.1:0-564 GCF_002162155.2 Triticum dicoccoides
ATGTACACTTGATGTACCTCTGCAGCAAATTGTTGCTGCCTATCATCATAGCTATAAGATCTCTCTAACTCGCACAATTGGCCACGTCCGCACAGTGTGCGGCAGGCCATGTCGTGTGCTCGACCTGCATGAAGAAACGAAGGGAGAGAAGAGACGCTTCGATCGCTATTTTTTTTCGTGAGTGAATCTTGATCCGTCGATGTCGATTGATCGCTAGGACGCAGCTGATGAGATGAGAGGCGTGAGAAGCGGAGAGAAGAGGGTCGCGATCGGGACAGCAGGCCAGAGCGACGACAGAACATGAGGCCCATCATCCTATTGCTAATGAAACTAATACTAACGCATACAAATTTTGAGGCCCTAAAACTTGGGGGCCCTATGCGGGGGCACAGGTTGCACACCCCTAGGACCGGGCCTGATACTCCCCCTATATGGGTCGTCCCAATGTGGCCCAATAACATTAGATTTTAATACAATTGCTTGTAATATCTATGAAAAAAGTATGTTTTTATAATATCATTAGAAAATACGAAATCACTCGATAAGGGTCACCCTTTTCAAAGG
>NW_021224615.1:0-1063 GCF_002162155.2 Triticum dicoccoides
ACAAGGATTCCCACACTTTTGATTGCAGTTCGTGTCACCGTGGTAGATAGTGTGGAGCATCCTGACCATGATAGAAGCAGATTATATATTTAACCGAGACATGTATTCATCACCATGGAAATATTTCCCATGTTATCTTATATAATTTTTTTCTTTTTAATTGAAACAAATCTATATTTGTATGCAAGCAATTCTTAGATTACGGAAATACTATCATGAAGATTTGGAAGCACAGTGTATATCTCTGGAAGCAAGGCATCAATTTTGTTTTACAAAAGCAAATTATGAATTCTTTTGATTCAGATTCCAATTTCTATGGAAGCAAATATTCATTTTTTTTATGCAAATCCAAAGTCTTTGCAAGCAAATGCTTATTTATTCGGATACAGATGCCAGATTCTTTGGAATACAAGTTCCAATTTAATTTGTTTGAAAGAATCTCTAACAATTGTGCAAAAAGATGTTTGATGGAAGTATATATTTGTAGTGCTGGAAGTTACACATCTGCATTGCTGTTAGATGATGCAAAATAAATTGTCATGTTGGACACAAATCTCATCCTATATTGAAATAATATACAGTTGACACGGAAGCAAATTTGCTAGCCGATAGAAGCAAGATGAATTGGTATGGTTCCACTGTTAATAGAACATTGGTACTTCCTATATCATGGAAAATGACCAAATAGAAAGCATCAGATGAACACAAGATGAATTGGTATGGTTTGCCACACACACGTTTTTCACATAGTGCAGGTTTTAAAGCATGGAGGAAGGAGTAAAAAGGCAATTAGTGCTACCGACGTGATTTTCTGGGGTTAGTGGAAACAAATCATAATTAATAAAGGCCAACTACCTAGGCCCGCAGCTCCAATCAACGTTCCAGGAAACTTCAATCCAACGATGCACCGCTAGTCTGATGGGAAGCCAACTATCAGTAGTTTGATTGCTAGTGCTATCCTTAAACTATCGACATGGTGTTAGCATGCAACTTGAATGGCCTTAATAGTGGTCTTTTCTAGCCAGGGCAGCGTAGGGCTGGCTACTATGCCTGAGAACAATAC
>NW_021224616.1:0-950 GCF_002162155.2 Triticum dicoccoides
AGTACAGTAGAGATAAGTATTTCCCTCAATTAAGAACCAAATTTATCAATCCATTAGGAGAACCACACAACACCACATTAGCAGCACCTGCACACAAATAACAATGTCAATCCCTCAGCGGTTACATCCAAGATTAAATTGTGTAGTAATTGATAGATCGATCGAACAAAAATACAAAATAAAATAAAAAAGTAAAATTGCAGCACTTGGGATTTTATATATGATAGAAGTAGACCCGAGGGACGTAGTATTCACTAGAGGGTTCTCTCTTGAAAATAGCATATGGTGGGTAAACAAATTACTGTTGGGCATCTACTACTATTACTCAACACATCAACCGCTATCCAGCATGCATCCAGAGTATTAAGTTCATAAAGAATGGAGTAACGCCTTAAACAAGATGACAAGATGTAGACAAAGTAAACTCACGCATGAATAAATCCCATTTTTTTATCCTTAATGGCAACGATAAAATATGTATCATGTCCCTTTCTATCCTTGGGATTGAGCCCCGCAAGATCGAACCTATTAGAAAGCACATCTCCCATTGCAAGAAAAAACAATCTAGTTGGCCAAACCAAATCAATAGATCGCAGAGAAATACAAAGCTATAACAATCATGCATTAAAGAGTTCAGAGAGAACTCAAATAATATTCATGGATAATCTGATCATAAACTCACAATTCATCGGATCCCAACAAACACATGACAAAAGTGATACATCGTATAGAACTCTAATAACATCGAGGAGAACATTGTATAGAACTCTAGATACTAACTATGGACATGTAGGTCTGTGGTAAACTACTCATACATCATCGAAAGGGCGGGAAAGTTGATGTAGAGCCCCATTGTGATCGAATCCCCCTTCGACAGAGTGCAGGAAAAGGCATCCAGATGGGATCTCGTGGTTCTGGAACTTGTAGAGGCAGAAAAAATACTTTGGCCG
>NW_021224617.1:0-713 GCF_002162155.2 Triticum dicoccoides
CCGGGATGGAGCCACCTGCCCCTTCAGCCCCCAATTCTGAACAGTACCACAGGTAATGTAACTGTGTAAAGTATATTGTATATGCCCGTGATCACCTCCCGAAGTGATCACGGCCCAGTAGTATAGCATGGCAGACGGACAAGAGTGTAGGGCCACTAATGCAACACTAGCATCCTATACTAAGCAGTAGGATAGCAGGTAATGGTAACAACAGTAGTAGCAAGGACATGCTATGCATCAGGATAGGAATAACGGAAAGCAGTAACATGCTACACTACTCTAATGCAAGCAGTACAGAGAAGAGTAGGCGATATCTGGTGATCAAAGGGGGGGCTTGCCTGGTTGCTCTGGCAAGAGAGAGGGGTCGTCAACTCCATAGTCGTACTGGGTAGCAGCGGCGTCGGTCTCGGTGTCTAGTGAGAGAAGAGGGGGAAGAAACAATAAATATAATGCAAACAAATGCATGACGATGCATGACATGACAAAGCATGATGTTAGGCATGCCCTAACGCGGTATGAGGTGATACCGGTGAAGGGGGGAAACAACCGGGAAAGTATCCCCGGTGTTTCGCGTTTTCGTGCAGAGGACCCGGAGGGGGAAAGTTGCAAGTTCAATAGGTTAGGGATGCGTGGCGGATGAATGGGCTGCGTATCCGGATTTGTCTCGTTGTTCTGAGCAACTTTCATGTACAAAGTTTTTTCATCCGAGCTAC
>NW_021224618.1:0-1298 GCF_002162155.2 Triticum dicoccoides
CTTTCCAATGGCGAGCTGATCACCTGAACATTTGAAGAAGAAAATAAGAAATGGTAGGAAATAAGTAACAACCTTGCCACATTGAAATTAACAGGAATGCGTCAGACATAAATGGAACAGAGGAAGGAAGATAGAGATTAATTGGATATTGATCCAATGAAAATATTACCTGTGATCATCTTGACATTAACACCAAGGTTAAGTGCCCTCCGGATTGTTTCAGCACTGTCATGTCTAGGAGGATCAAAAAGTGGCATCAGACCAGCAAAGTGCCATGGGCCACCAGGGCTTTCTTTCCTCCCATCTGGTACTTCCTGCATTTTCAGGATATACACCGTTAAGACAACACATACCAAAAACAGATACAACAAGAAATAATTAAGGTCGACCAACGGTAGTCATTATAAGGGCATAAGTGACGGATACGGAAGCCAGATTGTTCAGAAAACTTGCTTAAGTTGCACTCTCCCATTTGCATGGACAAGGCTTACTAACTTTATGCTGTAATTTTTCTCACCTGATACGCTACAGCCAGCGATCGAAGTCCACGCTCTGCAAATTTGTCAATCACAGCATGGACCCTCCGCTCTATTTCCGATGTGTTGTGAGCGAGGTGAAGAATCTGCAGTCAATTCATTGGGTTTATAGCAATCGTGAGCATAATATTCCCATAAGGCAATGCTAGGATATCAACATAAAACCAGTTCATTCTTGTGGTACCTGCTCGGGTGCACCCTTACTAACACGGTGCATTTTGCCATCAGCGTCAATGTATGTCAGCGCCGTTCTCTTGTCAGTAGGATTGAATGGCAGAAAATGAACTTCTTGAATACCAGCACGTGCCTGCGTGAACATATGGGCAAACAGTCATTTCATCATATAAATGAGGTAAAATCATCTGCCAGCGCATCGACAAAGTATGGCACAGTACCTCTTTCGGATCAGCTAGCATCCCAACAATTGCAGTATCGATAGCATCTTGGTTTTCTGTTCGAGACGCTCTAGCAGCCATGAGAATCACTTGGTCCTGAGTGATGCCTCTTTCGAAAACCTGGGCCGGACTTGTTTTCATAAGATATATGAATCAGAAAAAGAATGCAAGAGTTCAAGTAATATCCTCGCCTTACCTCAACAAGGTTCTTGTCCACAGTAAGCTTATTGAGAGTCAAAGTCCCAGTTTTGTCACTGCAAAGGACATCCATGCCCGCCATCTCCTCGATTGCAGTCATTCTCTTTGTGATAGCTCCCTGAAAAAATAAATCATACCGTGGTTCAGTAAATTAATGCAGATTAAAAAA
>NW_021224619.1:0-4045 GCF_002162155.2 Triticum dicoccoides
TGAGGCCACAATGTAATAAATTCCAAACGTTCACACGCTAGTCCAGCGCTCATGTGGAACACTCACATTAAACTCGTCTTCATAAAAAACTTGAAAAGCATAAGTTAAGCAATTTTATACATCTCAATGATTCATAGAACATAACAAACATATACTAGTTCATAGCAAAAGACAAAGTTGTGAGAAGGTTTACAAATCAGGAAAAAAGAAGCAAGGCTTCTCTCTGTGCAAAGGGCCTCCCGGCAGGCTTAAATTTCCTGGAGTTCACTCTGGTTTTTTCTTGTTGCCACCATTCAGGGTTAGGTTCTCTCATTCCAAAATAACCAATTATAATTGTGGTATCAGCTGGAATGCTGAACTGAACCATGCACTGTACTGACCAGCTGAAATGCTTGTGCATTCCACTAAATTTAAGCACCACTATTTGCAGAAATAAGCAGACCACAATGCCTCTTGTCCGCGCACCTGTCCAAAAAACCGCCGTGTAGCCGTGCCAGCTAGTCCTTGGTGCATGGATGAACTGGTAGAAAGTGCATTTCGGACTAGGATGCAGTTGTTTTCGCTCGTCCCTGCACTGCAATCAGGAAGTAAAACGTACGAATCAGCTTCTTTTAGATTGTGTTCGTCATTCTACCTTAGTTACTGCCAATGTAGGGATACCTTGAAGACGGGAGGTTAGACGACGGCAACGAGGGATAGCCATCTCATTTTGCACAGTTGTACTAAAACTGAGGTGTGTGCTTTTGATTGCGCGGATACAAACGATACGGAGACAGACATCCCGAAATGATATGGAGACAGACATCCCTGTTTGCGCAAATAAGATATACAGTTATTTAAACAGTGACGGATATTACTACTTTCCCCCGTTTCCTCTTAGAACCAAGTCCTAGATTCATGCTACAGCTTTCCCACTTTCTTCCCTATTTGAACCAACGCTTTGAGTCGACGGTATGAAATAGCTTTACTTCTAATCTACTACTACTATAATGCGGCAGTTTTGAAATTGGATTTACCACTCCATCTTCGGTTCTCCTGCCCAAACAAGCATTGGCTCAAAATCCACCGTCCATTTCCCCTCTCATGCATATCACTGCCGTCCATCAAATAAAGGATGACATGATCTGATGGCTAAGAGCTTCCGGATTAGCTCCCGCTCCTTGTGCACATGGCCGACTCTGCTCTCCAAGTAAACAAATAAAGAAGTCCCCGTTGAATCTGGATTGCACCTACTAAAGTTGAGAAATGACTAGAAATTGCTGCCACCTCCTCACATGCAAGTACGACAAGTTGGCAAATAGCTAGCACATTTTGGTTCCCCGTTGTCACCTGGGAAATAAACACTCTACTACTAACTATTTTTTTTAGATTACTGTAAAAATGGATTTTTTTTAGATGCCGCGATACTGCAAAGTTTACACTGTTCAGATAACATAACATTGCATGGCTGATGCTAGCTAAAGTTTTATTCTGCTCCATCGAGAAATGTAATATTTTTATTATTCGCAGAAAAAGTGTAATATTTTATTTCAGTCATACATAAGCTATACCTCAAGCTAATACAGGACATGAGTGTCTGTCAGACCTAAATGACTTATTTAGTTGCACAAAATAGTCCATAAACATGCATGTAAACCGTCAAACAACTCTGGAACTATACATCAGTGGAACCCAGGAAACGACATATAATAAAACAACAACTTTTATCTTGTAATCAAATTCTTACTTGGAACTCAGTTTGATTTGTGCAAGTGATTTGCTTCTTATTTCAAAATAGTCCTTAGATCATGCAAACAAACACACTATGATGTCTACTCAAGATACGAGTACCCATTTCTCTCTCTAAAAAGAAGGTATATGAGTATCTATCATACAGAACATACATGCAAAGCACGTGCCTTAGTAGAAGTCTAGGTGGCTTTGGAACAGCGAATGGAAGTAGAAAAGGATCCACACGAAGGGAGCTGGGGCAGTAGAGCAAGGCAGGTTTCGAAGGAATATATACCTGAGGGTCGTCGGCATGTCGCAAAGACAGCGTCGGGAGGCCGCATCTTAGCCACAATACCGCAGGGAGGAAGAAGGGGTCGGAGGCCCTCCCGAGCCGGTGCTATCTCGGAGAGAACGACATGGCCGCCGATCGGGACGTGCGGGCAGCCGTTGGTCTCCTCCCTCGCCGCCGATGACAGCGTGAACGATGCACCTACACCCCTGCCCCGGTTGAGGTTGTCCGACCGGATTTGTGACCAGCCGTGAGCTGAGAGAGAGTGTGGCCACCTATGTGTTGCTTAGATCTGGAGAGCATGAGAGAGTGAATGAGAGGAACCCTAGTAAAGCAAGAGCTAAGGCTCCTGCTTTTATATATAGTGGAGTGATTTTGTTGTACCAGCTTCAAAAAAATGCGCTCCTACGTGTACCCGCGAGCGGGTGTGAGAGAACTAGTGCGTGCGTGCACCGCTTCTCTTCATGAGAGTACAATATACTATGCCCAAAGAACGTTCGCCGCAAGAGTAATAGTACAAGTGTGTGACGTGTGAGCTAACATAAAATGTGCGTGCTGTCTTTTGTTTTTTAGAAGTTCTGAGGGTAGGGTGTGAAGAGCACATATGTGCGTGACGTCTACCTGCAGATAGACGGTGGGTGCGACGTGCGAGTCTGTGAGAGGACTCGGGAGAGTCGTGACTCGTGAGGGTGCGTGTGCAGAGAGAGAGGGGGCACGTATCAATGCAATGCATGTGTCCGTAAATCATTATCCGACAAACGTTCGCCACAAGCCTTTTCCTGACGAATGCCGTAAGGACCGTTAGATCAGCATCCGACAGTGTCAGTTTTGCCATGTCATTTAACAGAATAGCCACTCCTCCTACACACAAATCTTCCACGTGAGTGTTAGCAACTATCGTATGCTCCCTCCGTTCCGAAATGCAGTGCATATAGCTTTATTGAAAATTCGAACCTCGCAAACTTTTACTGAGTTTTCGTGTACCAAATTGCACATGTAAAATACCATGTATATATCATTTCATTCATCTTCGAGAGGTAACTATAAAGTTGGGTGAGGAGTCTACAAAGAAACACCATCGTATCACCCGCAGCAATTTCAAGCATCCTTTAGTGTCGAGGAATATCATAGGAACTCTATATGATATGATTTTTATAGGATTTTTTTCCTTTAGAGCCAATTGGTTCATAGGAATAGATTCATACACTCCACATTTCAAAGGAAATAAACATGATATCATTTCTATAGCTTTAGAGCCACTTGGTTCATATGAATGGATTCCTATACTCCCTTAATTTCAAAGGAAAATAAACATTAGCGTATATTCAATAGAAAAGTTCGTATGATATGAACCAAATTACATCTCTTTTCTAATCCCTCCTCATAGGAATTGAGAAACATGTCATCTCTATATTCAATAGAAAAGTTCCTATGATGTGAACCAAATGACATCTCTTTTCCAATCCCTACTCATAGAATTGAGATGCTCCATGTCATCTCTTTCCCTACAACTTCCATGTATACATCTTCTATTCCTAAATAGATAGTACAACCCACTAGTAGCTTTTTTCCAAAACATGCAACTATGGCACAAGAACTATATAGTGTGCCAATAACTTTGAAAGATGGTCGCTCGATGAAGCTAACCCGAATGTGCAGAGATAGGCAAATCCGAGCACTATTGGCCGTTGGATATCATCAACATTCCACCAGATCTGCCACATGTACAATTTAGAAGACTCCATGTGTCGGTGTCAAAACCGGCGGATCTCGGGTAGGGGGTCCCGAATTGTGCGTCAAGGCCGGATGGTAACATGAGACAAGGGACACGATGTTTTTACCCAGGTTCGGGCCCTCTCGATGGAGGTAATACCCTACTCCTGCTTGATTAATATTGATGATATGGGTAGTACAAGAGTAGATCTACCACGAGATCAAGGAGGCTAAACCCTAGAAGCTAGCCTATGGTATGATTGTTGTATATGGAGTTGATGTCCTACGGACTACAACCCTCCGGTTTATATAGACACCGGATAGGGTTAGGTT
>NW_021224620.1:0-385 GCF_002162155.2 Triticum dicoccoides
AGTGTCACTGGGGTCAGCTGATGCACATCTACTCTTGTGTAGTGTTGTCGCGCAATAAGAAGCATCCTCCATGCCTGCCTCCCCTTCCATCTACTGGATATTGCTAGTGTTACATCTTCCCAATCATCATTGACTACTCAAGATCCTTTCGAACAGCCGGATACATTTCCTTCCTCAACCTTTCATACAATTCATTCTTCTTCATTTCACTCTTCTCTTTTTTCATGTTGAGCCTCTCTTCGTTGCTGAGTGTGAAAGCCCTCCTTTGCGGGACATTAACACCTATACCCCTTGCACGGCCAGGGGGCTCTTTTGTTTCCAGAGCAATGGACAGAATGTCACATGGCCCTGAGTTCCTGTAGAACCTTCCAGGGATCTTGGAAGC
>NW_021224621.1:0-987 GCF_002162155.2 Triticum dicoccoides
TAGTATCTTGTTTGAGGAAGTTGGCCACCTCCCCATAGGGATTTCGTAGGATTTACCTCCGTAACTGTTCCTTATGGATTCTATTGCTCCCAAAGTCCGACCTTTTACTTGATGTTCTAGTTATCAAACCATATCTATGAATGGGTTACGCTAGCACATCAAAGAGAACATTAGAAGCGGAGTGCTAAATGTCTCTCGGTCGATCATCCAGATTCTATTCCCTTGGCCTCGCTAAGATGAAATCTGAGAAGTGTTATCTTCCTTTGCATCTGCATCATCCATCATCATTCATCATGGTAGCAAGTTGTGTTGCCAGGATCCTTGACACGGATGTTGGTAAAACCTTGATGATTATGAAAATGCTCAAGTTCTTGAGAGCACGCACAAGCGCTACGTGTTATCATCGGCACTAACTGGGATTGCCCCAGATTTCCTCGGTTATGCTATAACCACTCCAACAGTGAATTCACTCTTTATTGTTGGGTTCTTTCCCAGTTACTAGAATCATTCCCAGCATTTGCATTTTGTTCCCAGCTTGCACCGCCAATGTGCCATTCTACCATGGGTCTCTTCCATTTCCGGTGATAAGCAAATTCATCCACTACGTTGTCTTCAACAAGGTAATCCACATCATCCAAGTCCGAGTATGCCATTCTACCGACCCCCTCCAAACGATCGCTCAAGAATTGCCTTAGGCTGGTATAAAGAGTTTCAATGATCTCGGAATCAAAAGTAATTCTTTTTGCCACTTAAGGGGATATCTCTACGAGTCACCTTCCCTAAGGTGTATCGTTATGGTATCATGGCAACTCAACTCCTCGCTACGTGACAATCGTTTACCACCTTCTTAGGTGTGGAATTGTTGTCTACCTAGTGAACCTTCGTCATTCGTTTCTTTCCACCCCTCTTGATGTGTATCTCGTGTCTCAACCCGAGAGATGGTCTTATGTCTCATTCCGTGAGTTGTTCGATCTTCGAGGAGATCGA
>NW_021224622.1:0-405 GCF_002162155.2 Triticum dicoccoides
GGATCGAACGGCTAGAGATGCTCTACGGTTGAGATGTAAAAATGACAAGCTTCCGGCACATTAAGTTTTTTACAGCGAAATTGCGCGAAGAATGTGTATCCTTCCCCGGATGAGACACGTTTCAGGCTCAGCAAACAAATCATCCGTCGTTTCACTGGCGATATTTCCCCCCTTTTCATCACACAAGAAGACTTTGGTATTCGAACTCTGACACGACCAACTAGGATCGATTCCGTTTTTTTATTAAATTCCATTTTGTTAATAACAACATACACGTGCGGCGCTCACCGACGCGTCTTCTACCGCGGCGTGATTGAACAGCCGAAGTATCTCCCGCGAAAGAAGGAAAAGATAAAACTGAAGAATCAGCGACTCGGCGCAGGATGTCGTTGCAAAAATCATGGT
>NW_021224623.1:0-780 GCF_002162155.2 Triticum dicoccoides
AAAAAACATCGAAGTGCCCGTGTAAGAGATGAGTTCTCGTCCGAAACCCTGATACTCCGAAAGAGTTTGTCCAGTTTGTACACGAAGTGCGTCCTGTTTTTGCCATGACCCTCTCTACTCTTTCGCACATGCTATGTGGGTGAAATGATGATACCATGCCAAGTTTCAACATTTTTAGAATCCATTTTGTAGTGATTTTCAATTTCACGGTCATTTAGCTCTCTAAACAATTAGGTAAATGACCGAAAAACAACAAATGATGTCAGAACATGTTGGGAATTGATGACGTCGCTTTGAATGCTGCATACTGAACACAAAAGAAGTCCGAAGTTCAAATAAGTTTAAAAAACATCGAAGTGCCCGTGTAACAGATGAGTTCTCGTCTGAAACCCTGATACTCTGAAAGAGTTTGTCCAGTTTGTACACGAAGTGCGTCCAGTTTTTGCCGTGACCCTCTCTACTCTTTCGCACATGCTATGCGGGTGAAATGATGATACCATGCCAAGTTTCAACATTTTTAGAATTCATTTTGTAGTGATTTTCAATTTCACGGTCATTTAGCTCTCTAAACAATTAGGTAAATGACCGAAAAACAACAAATGATGTCAGAACATGTTGGAAATTGATGACGTCGCTTGGAATGCTGCATACTGAACACAAAAGAAGTACGGAGTTTAAATAAGTTTAAAAAACATCGAAGTGCCCGTGTAAGAGATGAGTTCTCGTCCGAAACCCTGATACTCCGAAAGAGTTTGTCCAGTTTGTACACGAAGTGCGTCC
>NW_021224624.1:0-714 GCF_002162155.2 Triticum dicoccoides
CAAGGGGGTTTTGCTTGCCTGGCACTTCTGAAGATAACATTGAGTCTTCATCAGCGTCAACGATCACATCGTCGATACAACGTCTACCGAGGGGGAACAACACCGGCAAACACAGAAGAAACACGATCAATGCAATGCACAATATGATGCATGTTATGACATGGCAATATGAATGTGTTTTGGGCTAATGCACCTAGCTATGATTTAAATGAAGTTGGTTTGAATACATGATTCAAATTCCAGCTCCATATATGATTATTTAAATGCCCTTTATTTGTTTTGTCCAAAACAGAGGACAAACATTGTTCAAACATGCATGAAAATGGTACAGATGGATTCCTTGAATTTTTCGGATAATTTTTCATATATAAATTATTTCATTTGGAGTTACGGTTGAATTTCTATGAATTTTAGAAGTTTTGGACATTTTTCTGAAAATAATAAATCATTTAAGATTTATTTAAATTCCAGAAACAAATACTGCGTCAGCATGACGTATTAGTGACGTCAGAAAGTCAACGGGGCTGGTTAGTGACTAATTAATCCAGCCACGTCAGCTGGCCAGAGATTAGCCGGCGACGACCACAGAGCACGGCGGGGGCACGCCGGACTTGCGCTAGGGGCATCGGATTCGCGCGCTGAGGGCACCAGGGCATAGCCCTCGCTCTTGCGCATCTAGAGAGCCAAATGGGAGGGGCTGGGGTGGATCATGAT
>NW_021224625.1:0-397 GCF_002162155.2 Triticum dicoccoides
TAGACCTAAAGATTTTAGAGAGAAGAAAAGTGGTCCGTTGTGCAGTCTTTGTAATTTACCAGGTCATAACAAGGCGACATGTAGTCTAAACGAGAAGTAAGTTTTACATTCTTATTTCAGTTGTGTTGTGTGTTCGATTTTACCGACTATATTTTCTCACACGCGTTCTTTATATTTCTTTCAGGTACCGGGCGTAGAAAAGTGGCTTCGATCGTGGGAAGAAGAAAACTGGTTGCATGAGTCATGTTGGAAGTTGTTACTTATTTATGTGAGCATGTGTGCGGCGCCAGAAAACTTAATAAGTGTTTTGTTTATGTTTCTCAAAATAATTATATGAACATCTATCGTATGTACTGAATTATGATTGTCAAAATATTTATGTGGACATCTATCCTAT
>NW_021224626.1:0-1227 GCF_002162155.2 Triticum dicoccoides
CAATTGATGGCGCCGGCGACACTGCAGTCGCTTTTGGGGCGTAATATACTGAACCGGCGTTTGTACCACTAGCGGGAACGGTCGCGGCTGAAGCAAAAATTTCAAACTACGGAGTGACAAAAGTGGCAACGGCGCATGCAACGCACAAGGCGTGTCTCCTTGAGAGGCGATGACGGTAGGTTGGTGAATCATGGAGACGAGCCTCTATATATCTGGACCGGATCGAGCGCCAGGACTTGGACCAGAAACAGTTGAGTTTTCGCGCCTCAACATCTTCAATCCTGTTGAGGACCAGTTCAGCTCGGCCGAGGCCAGCTGACATAAAACGGAAATTATTGGTGCATTACACCAAGGAACATTTCGTGCATCATTAGGCAGCTAGGTCGTGGGCCGCTTGAGCAAGTCATCTTTCGTCTCAATTTGTTCAAAAAATATCAAATCTTGCATCCATGAAATTAATTGTGAACTGAGCATAGATAAGATGTTTACGTTCTTGTCGTGGAACTAACCCACCAAGGTTCTACTCCTAGATCTCGCATTGATGATCGCCTTTTTCTAGATTTATTTTAGACCTTTCGACAATGTGCGTTCAGTGGGAGAAGACATTTTCATCGACTATGAAGCCATCTGTGGGCGACTTTATCAATCTAAAGATGTTGCGCCGGCTCAGTATTTCGAAGTTGCTCATAGGGGTAGGGTATGCTCGGAACACGTCGAATCATCGAGCAGTGTTTCCTTTAGATGTATATAAACAGACGAGTTTAGAGCAACTACCGGCTATATGGAGTTGACATGTCACATATAGTCAACCTAATAGCCAACAAGTATAGTAGCAAATTGCTAAAAAGTAAAAAGTAATACTTTATTAATACATGGCCCACCTTACATCCTCACAATGTTTCTTGAAACCCGTGCTACAGTCGGCTGTTAATCTGCAGCTCGCTTCTCTTCTCTCTCTTATTCTCTCTCATCCAACTTAACAAAAATACAATAGTTTAATTCTTACAGCCTGCTGACTGTATTTTATTATACTTGTTGTTACACGCAGTCAAGTACAACAGCTAAGCATAAGTACCAAGAGTACATGTACAATCATCATCAAGCTATTAGTGTCCACCAACTTTGCTTTTTCATGGACAGCGCGCCTGATTTTCTTTCAACAGACGTAGGTCCTCAAAACTGGGCACAAGAGCTCAACAGGATCTCCCATATAAAGAGAAAAAAAAA
>NW_021224627.1:0-1244 GCF_002162155.2 Triticum dicoccoides
AAAGTTCGCCATAGCTGCAACTTCGCGTACTTCGTTTGTGTTCAACGACCAGACAAAGGCGTCACAGAACCCCACCTTGATCAATAAAGCTTTCATCTTATATTCACAATATCCAGATTGCAATCTTAGTTTCTTGCTTGTTCTTCGTTTGCTCGCAGGAAACAGACCCTCGTGGTCAGGTTGATCGTGCTCCGGCGTGGTCAATAACCTCTCGGAGTTGGTTTAGCGATTGCTAAGGCGCGACGTCCTCGCACGTTCGTAGTCGGATCGTCAAAGTCGACTTCCACCAAAGCGAAATCCACCATCTCATCGAAAGACGGGACACCTTTGCCTCTATCAACAAATCCCATGGAAAAGCTACTAGATGGATCTACTTATATAGGAGCAAGGGGTGGCGGCCAAGGAGGTGGGAGGACATCCCAAGGCAGCCTAAAACTAAATCTAGGTCGTACAAGGCCAATGGGCCCAAGTGGAGGTGATGTAACACCTTTGGACTTGTAGTTTGACTCGGATTCTGCTGCAGCATCAGATTGTTTCGTCCACAACTCAACGCTCCGGACGAATTTCAAGGTGATTCCACTTGGGTTGGAAAGTGCACGGAATCTAGTTTCCAACAAAAAAAAATCACCCAATTCGGAGTCCGTATGAAAAACTTGTGTGCGTTTTGAGTCAGGTATGTCTGTGCAGTCCGAATCTGAATCCAGAACGTGAGAGACTTGGACTCTATCTTCTCTTGGGCCAAAAGTGAGGTGAGAGAACTTTTTGGACAGCAAATAAACATCTCTTTCTTCCTTATCTTCATATGTGGATTGTACAAATGTCCCATACACCTGCAATTAGACAAAACACAAAAGTGTGTGAAGTATTTTTGTTCTGGATAACACAAATAGATTATTGAATAGTTTGCACTAGAAATCACCTGACAAATATGCATATATGCAATATTTTTGGTCATATCCAAGGTAGTCATGTCCTCATCAGTTGCAATGGCTAACTTTTAACTAAACAAATCCCAAGGAAAAGCTACTAGATGGATCTACTTATATAGGAGGAAGGGGTGGCGGCCAAGGAGGTGGGAGGACGTCCCAAGGCAGCCTAAAACTAAATCTAGGTCGTACAAGGCCAATGGGCCCAAGTGGAGGTGATGTAACACCTTTGGACTTTTATTTTGACTCGGATTCTGCTGCAGCATCAGATTGTTTCGTCCACAACTCAACGCTCCGGACGAATTTGAAGGTGATTCC
>NW_021224628.1:0-1524 GCF_002162155.2 Triticum dicoccoides
GCGCCCGTTTGGTGTCTCGGGAACCCTGTTCACATCGTTTGGGGCTGTGAGCGAAACTCCGGCCGGATCTCCTCATGGATGGAACCCGAATAGGCGATAAACCTGGACTAGAGACTTAGGTGATTAGGTAGGTCGTGGCCGACACCCACGTTGGGCTTCCGCTTGAAGGTTGCCGAGTACATGTCGTGTAAACGGCGGTAAGTGGTGAGAGCGTGTGTGAAGAAGTACACCCCTGCAGGGTTAACCTAATCTATTCGAATAGCCGTGTCCGCGGAAAAGGACTTCTGGGTTGCTTATATCAGTTCATAGACAAGTGAAAGTGGATACTCTAAAATACGCAAGATAAGCGTGAGTGCTATGGATGGCGTTCTTGTAGGGAGACGGGAGCGGATCCATAGTGGTGTATTGATATGGTGAATATGTGGACTCGTGTGCGCCACCTCAAAAAAGTTACTCGCAGTCGTAGTTCAGGATAGCCACCGAGTCAAAGCTGGCTTGCTGCAGTTAAACCCCACCATCCCTTTGTTGATAATGATGCATATGAAGATAGTTCTGATGTAAGTCTTGCTGGGTACATTTGTACTCACGTTTGCCTATTTTATGTTTTTGCAGAGAGACTTCAGTCTCACTAGTATTTCCGCGTGGTCTTCGACGTTTAGCTTGTTACCTCAGCTACGATCTTGTGCCTCGGCAGGATTTGGTAGATAGTCAGGCTTCTCAGCCTTTTTCATTTATAGATGTCTGTACTCAGACATGATAGCTTCCGCTTGTGCTTGATTTGTATGCTCTGAATGTTGGGTTATGAGACCCATGTTTGTAATATCTCGCTCCTCGGAGCCTATTGAATAGATTACTTGAGTCATAGAGTCATGTTGTGATGCCATGTTGTATTTGCACATATCGAGCATATTGTGTGTATGTTATTGAAATGCTTGGTATGTGTGGGATCTGACCATCTAGTTGTTTATCTTTAGTAGCCTCTCTTACGGGGAAATGTCTCCTAGTGTTTCCACCGAGCCATGGTAGCTTGCTACTGCTCCGGAACACTTAGGCTGGCCGGCATGTGTCCTTCTTCGTTCCTGTGTCTGTCCCTTCGGGGAAATGTCACGCGGTGAATACCGGAGTCCTGTTAGCCCGCTACAGCCCGGTTCACCGGAGTCCTGCTAGCCCAGTGCTACAGCCTGGATTCACTCGCTGATCACCGACACGTTCGATGCTGGGTCATGGATGCCTGTCCCTGTAAGTCTGTGCCGCTTTGGGTTTACGACTAGCCATGTCAGCCCGGGCTCCTTATCATATGGATGCTAGCGACACTGTCATATACGTGTGCCAAAAGGCGCAAACGGTCCCGGGCAAAGGTAAGGCGACACCCGTGGGAATACCGTGCGTGAGGCCGCAAAGTGATATGAGGTGTTACATGCTAGATCGATGTGGCATTGAGTCGGGGTCCTGACAGCGTTGGTATCAGAGCTTGACTGCCTGTAGGATTACCAAGCCAAACTGGTCGAAGTTGAGTCTAGAAAT
>NW_021224629.1:0-1142 GCF_002162155.2 Triticum dicoccoides
CCGGCCGGGGTTTCACTCACGGCCCCAAACGATGTGTGCAGGGTTCCCAAGCCCACCTCGCCGGATGGATCTACGCTTGGTACACCGTGCCACTGGTGCCTAGTCTGTCCCAAGCCCACCTGGCCGGGTGCCACTTGGTAGACTACTAACACTACCTACAAACGCCAGAAACTAGTTGCGACTCCTGGACAGAGATCAAGTTGGTTAATAAGTCGAGAGGGGTCGAGTTACCGGAACCCAATGTGTGGTAGTATCGAGTCATTGGACAACATACACAGAACTCAGTGCTTAAGGACGGTTCCAGTGAGACAACCCACCATGTACTCCTACATGGCCTCTCACCGCTACCTTTACCAAATCGTGTTCACACACTTAACTCTCAGCACCAGAACATATCGTAACACTCCAATTCATTCCCAATGAATCAGACCTGACACAACTCTAAGCAATAGCAGGCAAAGCATGGTAGGAACACATCAGTGGCTTCAATCAACTCCTACACATGCTAGTGGGTTTCAACTATTTACTGTGGCAATGACAGGTCATGCAGAGGAATGGGTTCAACTACCGCAGCACAAAGTAGCAGATGAATCGTTGTTGTCCTAATGCAATAACTGAGAGCAGGAGCGAAAGAGTAGGGTTTTATCGAAATGAACAAGGGGGTTTGCTTGCCTGGTAAATCAACAAGGGAGGCACTGCTTCACAGACAGGTACTCTGGAACGTCTCCGGAGTAGGACCTATCGAGAAGGAACGGTGCCGGCAATCAATACACAATCATATGCAACAATATGATGCATGAACATGGCATGTAGATGTGATGCTGTTGAGCTAATGCAACTAGTGTTCAATTGGTTTGAAGTCCATTTGAACCAAAGGTTCAAATGCATTTCTAAATTAGGTCTCTTATATATGCCATAATGTGTTTTCCCATATTCAGCATGTATAGGTTGGTTTTTCATGCATGAAACTAGTACAGATGGAAAGGTTGCATTTTTCTGATAATTTTTCATATATAAATTATTTTAATCTGAGCTACGGTTGAATTGTTATGGATTTTTGAAATTTAAATCAATTTCTGGAATTTTCCTGATTTAATTAAATCCAGAATTTATATACTGCGTCAGCATGACGTCAGCACGAC
>NW_021224630.1:0-514 GCF_002162155.2 Triticum dicoccoides
GATGGCATAGCAACAAGAGGGGAGAGTGTTGTCTACGTACCCTCGTAGACCGCTAAGCGGAAGCGTTATGACAACGTGGTTGATGTAGTCGTACGTCTTCATGAATCGACCGATCCAAGCACCGAACGTACGGCACCTCCGTGTTCAGCACACGTTCAGCTCGATGACGTTCCCCGGGCTCCAATCCAGCTAAGCGTCGGGGATGAGTTCCGTCAGCACGACGGCGTGGTGACGAGATGTTCTACCGGCGCAGGGCTTCGCCTAAACTCTGCGACGATATGACCGAGGTGGAATATGGTGGAGGGGGGCACCGCACACGGCTAAGGAACGATCCGTAGATCAACTTGTGTGTCTATGGGGTGCCCCCCTCCCTGTATATAAAGGGGGAGAGGAGGAGGGGGCCGGCCTAAGGGGAGGCGCACCCTAGGAGGGGGAAACCTACTCCAAGTAGGTTTGCCCCCTCCCTTTCCTATTCCAAGAAGGAGGGGGAAGGAAGGAGTGGGAGAGGGGGAAG
>NW_021224631.1:0-414 GCF_002162155.2 Triticum dicoccoides
CATCTTTCTTGGTTTTGCGCTTCTTCTTGGAGGGAACGGCATCAGAAGCTTTAGGATTTTTCTCTTTCTGGCTTCAGCCTCGGCAGCCCTTGTCTTCTTTAGTTCTGAAGCCACTGTGGGGACCATAGGCTTCAAACCTGTCATACTAGCAGGGAAGACAATGGGATGTACTTCCTGCCTTGTTGCTTCGGGTTCGGCCACAGCTGGCTTCTTCTTCTTTGGCTTGGCCGCCATTCTGGGGTCGATGCCAGGACGCCCAAGAGCCTTGCGCTTCTCAGCTTCATTGTAGGCTTGCACGCACTTGTCAGCCAGACTCTTCATGCGCTCACGAGACCCTTTAGCTTCTTCACGTTTCTTCAGAAAGGCTTCCTTGAGCTCGTGCAGCATAATCTTGAAGTTTTTCACATCTTGCAC
>NW_021224632.1:0-1844 GCF_002162155.2 Triticum dicoccoides
GGTATATTCCAGATACCACCGATAGCCTGACTCGACCATCACTCGAACCAACATGGCCGAGTGGCCGGGCACATCGAGGCACCGGGTCAGATGAACCACTTGGTTCTGCGAACGGGTGGCCATCTGAAAGCACAAAATAATGCAAAGGCATTAGAATTTTCTAGGGGAAATCGGACAGCATAACGGCTGTAAATGCTCAGAAAAAGATTTGAGACATCCACAGCAGTTTGCAATACCACTCAACAACATCATATCAAGGTTCTGATTCAACTGACAACATACTAAAAGTACTAGAAACTATACTGTGGCTGGTAACAACAATCCTATTAGCTACTGCGGATTAGTAACACGTGAACCTGATAGAAGGAGAGAGCCTAGTCCTTAACCCACGTAGAATGAGAAGAGAATAACTCAGATCAGAGGGCATAAGGTAAAGGAGTAAAAGAGCCTTACGTTCCCTCCCACAATCAATTCCCCTACATATAACTAAAGCATTTCTAGACTCGACATCTACCAGTTTGGCTCAACGAACCTACAGGCAGTCCGGCTCTGATGCCAACGCTATCAGGACCCCAATTCCAAGTCACATCAATCTAGTCGGTAACACCTCATATCACATTGCGGCCTCACGCACGGTATCCCCACGGGTGTCGCCTTACCATGGCCCGGGACCGTTTACGCCTTTTGGCTCACGTATATGATAGTGTCGCTAGCATCCATATGACAGAGAAACCGGGCCAACAAGGCTAGTCGTGAACCCAAAGCGGCATAGACCTATGGAGACAGGCATACATGAATCACATCGAGCATGTCGGTCAACAGCGTGTGAATCCGAGCTGTAGCACTGGGCTAATCCGAGCTGTAGCATCGAGCATCTTTGAAAGGTAGTAGGTGCATTACATAAACCAAAAGGCATACGTCTATAAGCATAGGTTCCAAAAGGACAAGTAAAAGTGGTCTTTTCTTGATCAGGTTAAGAAACAGGTATTTGTGAAAAGCCAGAATATCCATCAAGGAAGCAAAAATGTATGTGCTTAGATAATCTTTCAAGCATTTGATCAATAGAAGGCAAAGGGTGATGCTCTTTTCTAGCTGCTTTGTTTAATTTTCTAAAATCTATTACCATTCTATAACCTGTAACAATATTTTGTGGAATAAGTTCATCTTGGGGAGCACAGTATTTTTTTGCCTACGATCACGCAAGATCTATCTAGGAGATGCATAGCAATTAGAGGGGAGAGTGTGTCTACGTAGCCTCGTAGACTGAAAGTGGAAGCGTTTAGTAACACGGTTGATGTAGTCGAACATCTTCACGATCCAACCGATCCAAGTACCGAACGCACGACACCTCCGCGATCAACACACATTCAGCTCGATGACGTCCCTCAAACTCTTGATCTAGTTGAGCCCGAGGGAGAGTTCCGTAAGCGCGATGGCGTGGTGACGGTGATGATGAAGTTACCGACGCAGCACTTCACCTAAGCACTACAACGATATGACCGAGGTGTGTAACTATGGAGGGGGGCATCGCACATGGCTAAAAGATCAACTTGTGTGTTCTAGGGATGCCCCCTCGCCCCCGTATATAAAGGAGGGAGGGGGCGGCTGGCCCTAGGGGCGTGCCCAAGGAGAGGGAGTCCTAGTAGGACTACTAGTCCTAGTAGGATTCCTCCACAAGGAAGAGAGGGGGCAGTAAGGAGAGGGAGAGGGAGTAGGAAAGGGGGCGCCCCCTTCCCTTGTCCAATTCAGACTGCAGGGGGGCGACCTGCCCTGGCTGCCCTCCTCTCTCTCCAATAAGGCCCATGGTGGCCCATTAGTTCCCCCGGGGGGTTCCGGTAACCCCT
>NW_021224633.1:0-781 GCF_002162155.2 Triticum dicoccoides
TCTTCGGGACCTAAAAACGGTGAGTAATAGTCCAAGAAACGGGCCAGAATCGGCCAAAACTATGAGTGTTGATGACCGACACATAAGCGCATGTTGGGGTTCAACAACTATGGAAATCACTTCGGGACCCCAAAACAGTGAGTAATAGCCCACGAAACGGGCCAGAATCGGCCAAAACTGTGAGTGTTGATGACCGACACATAAGCGTAACTTGGGGTTCAACAACTAGGGAAATCGCTCTAAGACCCCAAAACGGTGAGTAATAGTCCAAGAAATGGGCCAAAATCGGCCAAAACTGCGATTGTTGATGACCGACACGTAAGCGCACCTTGGGGTTCAACAACCATGGATATCGCTTCGGAACCCCAAAATGCTGAGTAATAGTCCACGAAACAGGTAAGATCGAAAAACCCCGCGAGTGTTGATGACTGACACGTAAACGCGCCCGGAGTTCGTTAACCATGGAAATCGCTTCGGGACCCCAAAACAGTGAGTAATAGTCCATGAAACGGGCCAGAATTGGCCAAAACTATGAGTCTTCGTGACCGACACATAAGCCAACTTGGGGTTCAACAACTATGGAAATCGCTTCGGGCCCCAAAACGGTGAGTAATAGTCCAAGAAACGGGCCAGAATCGGCCAAAAATGTGAGTGTTAATGACCGACACATAAGCACACCTTGGGGTTCAACAACTATGGAAATAACTCCGGGACCCCAAAATAGTGAATAATAGTCCACGAAACGGACCAGAATCGGCCAAAACTATGAGTGTTGATGACC
>NW_021224634.1:0-3646 GCF_002162155.2 Triticum dicoccoides
AGAAAACTCTGAGCAACTAGAAGATCCTGCTCCCAATGCTCAACATGAGATACCTGAGTTGTCTGTTGATAAAACCAATATTGACCCCTCAACAACTGAACCGTCAAGCTCAGTTATCCCGCTAGAGACTCATGCTGATGACGTTTTAATCACTGGCACCGGATTTACTGAGCCGGGGAATCCAACTATACTAGCAAGACATTCTGCCAAACAAGAAGTCATGGAAAGAAGGAAAGTGAGGTTCGATGTCTCCCACTATGCTCAATTGAGTAATGGTGAAGTATTATCTGGTTATCTCAGTCAAGTATACTCCAGCTGCGACTTGGAAATTGAGATGGTCAAACAGATGCACCAGAAGTATGAGGTACGTCCTCCGGCTTATATAAGTTATATATTCTGCTAGCCCCCAAGTCTTCTGATTATGATAAGATTGAATAATCTGTAGACTTAAAAAACTTACAAGCTTCTGTCCTAGACTCCCTCCAAGTCCGGTTTAAAACTAAACCGGATGTTGATAGTAGCATAATTTTGCCTTTGTAGTCCCCAAGGACTGGTTTAATCAGTATGAATGAGCCGGTCCTATTGATCACCGTAAAAGAACAGAACTGAACTGTATTGCCCCCATGAGTCAGCTAAGACTGTTGACAGCTCACCCGGCTCATCTTTAGGAAGAGACAAGCAATATTCATTAGCCCCCAAGTGCCAAGTGTTGTTACTTGCAAAGCACTTGGGACTTTAGAAAAGCCATTTCCGTTGAAAAAATGCGTTGACAGACATTAGCCCCCAATTGCCAAGTGGTTTCGCTTGCAAAGTGCTTGGGACTTAATTGTTGTAATCCGCCATGAAATATGTTTGATAAATCTATGCTGGCTGCAGGCTGCTACCACTGAATTGGAAACTCAACTGAACGAGGACAAGACCCGGCTGGCGGCTCAGGAAACTGAGACCTAGAAGGCCGAATCAAAATTCCAGTTTAGTGTGTCTGAATCAGAAAAATTGAAGACCAGCTTTACTGCGGATAAAGAGGCTTGGGCTAAGGAAAAGACTGCCCTGATACAGCATGCTGAGAAAGCAGATGCGGCTCTTGAGGAAGTTACCACTGACCTCATTGGTTTAAAACACCGTGTTTCTCAGATGGTTTCTTCTATCTTCGGTAAGTCACCTTGCTATTTATCCAAAGTGAGTATTTGTCGTCATAATGTAAGCCGCCATTTGACCAATTTTTAACTTACTCAGGTCCTAGGAGCAGCAACCTGAGCCAAGACACACCGGTGAAGCTCAAGGCGGTCTATACTCTTGTTGAGCACCTATACACCGGAGCTCAGCGGACTCTCGCTACTATCTCCCCAATGAATCAAGGGCCAAACCTGTTAAGTGATGTTTTGAAAAAACTGTCCATCTTTCCCACCAGGTTTCAAGAAATCAAACGGTCTTGCGCTAGAGCCAGAGCTGTGACAACCTTGAGCTGAGCCAAAGCATGGGTACCAGAACTAGACCCGGCAGATGTAGCTAGTGGGTATCCTAGTTTGAAGGAAGATGGAACCTCTTTTGATCAGCAAGACTTTGCCGCCTGTGTCAAAGAAATTCGTCGTCATGCAAAAATCATTGCTGAAGAGACCAATCTTTCCAAGTACCAGCCGGCTTATGATAAAGATAATCAGAAGATGCAGACGCCTGCATATAAAGTAATGGACTTAATTCCGCCAATCCGTAAGAACACTTTTGCCCCTGATATTGACCCATCCAATCTGATTGACGACGAGGCTGAATTGTTCGCCTTGCGTGGCTTTGACTGGTCAAAACCAAACTTCCAGATGGTGGTGGAGGAAGAAGAACCGGCAAGGGATGAACCGGAGGCCTCCCGTCAGCAAGATCAAGAAGAGTGAACCACAGGCGGTTGAAAAGGCGTTAAGTCTTGATAAAACACGTGTCCTTATGTTAGCTCATGGAGCTATGTAATAGAATAGTTAAACTTGAATTGGCCGTGTCATCGTGCATGTTTTTCTGTCTTCCGTAACACTGATTATCCATCGGTTTAAAGAACCACTATTTGTATGATAATCTTTGACTTATTCAGATGTGAATTACTATGATCCTGCACACAAAGAAAAACACAAGGGCCTTGGTGGTTTACCGCCGGGGGGGTCATGATACCCAATGAAAGCCGCTGGGGACAAATAGTCCATAACCATGGCCGGTCTGATAATTGTTTAAGAAAACAACATACCTGTGATATTGGATCACACTGTTGGTTTACCAAACTAGTGTAATAAGAATGATAACCCAAAATTTGAGCACTGGAATTATCATTGATTGCCGGCTTATGAACAAAGCCAGAGCGGGTTAAGAAACATCAGATATTATCGTATCTCATACTGGCGACTTATAGTCAAAAGCCAGGCTGGGTTAAGAAACACCGGATAGTATGTCATCTCATACTGGCGACTTATAGTCAAAATCCAGGCCGAGTTAATAAACACCGGTGAATTATAATCATAAAGCTTTATAAGCCTCATCAAATAAACCTCAAAAAATCGGTCAAATAAAAACAAACAAAAAATGAGGCTTTTCATGGGCTGCCAGGCCAAAAATTGAGTGCTTTGATGGGCCGCGCAGCCACTGAGTTAAACCTATATACAAACCTTATAAGATGGACCTCACATAACCAATCGTCATTTTAACTTTGACAAGTTCAGTGTCTGCATAAGATTGACTTGTCAAACGTTCGGCGGGTCATTCCAGGATTACCTGGGCGGAGTGGCTTACTCAAAAAGGCAGGATAACATGGGGTTTTAGGTGAATACACCTGGCTTCCAAGCCTGGCTTTTAAGCCTATTACAAGGGTTATAAAAACTCTTTGTTCTTTAGAACAAACGAGCCCCCAAGCAATATTTTTGAGGTGTGCTCAATGGACGCCTATGTTTGAGTTGTGCTTTTGCAACAGACTCTCTTTGGTCCTTTTTAACCTGGGTAGAAGCCCCCAAGTTTTTTTTTGTGGCCAATAAGCCAGATCAAAGGGTAATCATAACTTCGCTCTATAAAAGCAAAAGCCCCCAAGTAACCAAAAACTCTTTAAGAAAAAACGACAGAGGCCCTGCTTTAGTAGGGATGCTGGTTTATTATATTGATCATAATATATACATTGTCAAAAATATGTACATCAGAAGAGCAAGTGGCTCAAGTGTAGTAAGGCCGAAGATGAGCAATATTCCACGGCCGACGGGCCTCTTCCTCTGACGTGCGTGAGTCCTTGTGGTCTCGAACATCGATAAGGTAATATGACCCATTGTTCAGATTCTTGCTGACCACAAAGGGTCCTTCCCAAGGTGGGGATAACTTTTGCATATCAGTCTGATCCTGGATAAGCTGGAGCACCAGATCGCCTTCTTGGAAAGTTTTGGTTTTAACCCGGCGGCTATGGTAACGGTGTAGATCTTGCTGGTAAATCACCGGACGAGCCGCTGTGATGATACACTCTTTGTCCAACAGGTCAAGTGCTTCCTGACGTGCTTTTTCATTGTCATCTTGGACATAAGCCGCCACACGAGGTGAGTCATGATGGATGTCACCAGGGAGAACCGCCTCTGCTCCGTAAACCATAAAGAAAGGTGTGTAACCCGTAGATCTGTTGGGGATGGTATTATTG
>NW_021224635.1:0-388 GCF_002162155.2 Triticum dicoccoides
GTGCGGCCGTTAATGTATATGTTTATATAACCTGAAAGATGGCAGTCGTTGGCTTCAGCCCCCACGCATATAATGCGGGGGTGTTCGCAAAAAGGCGCCTTTTCACACTTAATCCAACATCTTGGTCCTACAAAGGAGGTGATGGCGCGGCGAACTAGGCAACCGGACTATAATGCTTTATCACTTTCACTTAGCCATAGGAGTTTGACAGTGGGGCTACTTAATAGCCCCTAGAGGCACCGCGCTCGCCCGAATTCGGGGCGGGTGTGTGCCTGACCGGGAAGCGGCCCTTCATTAATGCGGAGGAATCCTAAAGATTCCGAGAGTCATCGAGTGGTTGACCAGTCTCTCGCTATATCATGACAGTCAGTTTTCGGCTTTCTCTACT
>NW_021224636.1:0-550 GCF_002162155.2 Triticum dicoccoides
CATAGCAAAGTCATAGCAACATCAATCTCAGAACATAGTGGATACTAGGGATCAAACCCTAACAAAACTAACTCGATTACATGATAGATCTCATCCAACCCATCACCGTCCAGCAAGCCTACGATGGAATTACTCACGCACGGCGGTGAGCATCATGAAATTGGTGATGGAGGATGGTTGATGATGACGATGGTGACGGATTCCCCTCTCCGGAGCCCCGAACGGACTCCAGATCAGCCCTCCCGAGAGGTTTTAGCGCTTGGCGGCGGCTCCATATCGTAAAACGCGATGATTTCTTCTCTCTGATTTTTTCTCCCCGAAAGCAAATATATAGAGTTGGGGTTGAGGTCGGAGGAGCTCCAGGGGGCCCACAAGGTAGGGGGGCGCGCCCTAGGGGGCAGGCGTGCCCCCCACCCTCGTGGACAGGTGGTGGGGCCCCTGGTCTTCATCTTTTGCAAGGATTTTTTATATTTTATGAATAGATGTTCCGTGAAGTTTCAGGTCATTCCGAGAACTTCTGTTTCTGCACATAAATAACACCATAGCAATT
>NW_021224637.1:0-1725 GCF_002162155.2 Triticum dicoccoides
CAGTCCTAGCCGCATATATCCGCCCAACAATTCGAGCTATCCTCACGAATTTGATCAAACCAGGCGGATTTCATTCAAGTTCAGATATAATTTACATAAAAAGGTCTAGAAGAAAACCCAAACCCTATACCGGACGACCACCTCGTACGTGTGGCCGCCCTGCCTTGCCGCACCGCGGTCTCCATTGGTGCCATCATCGTTCCTCCAGCGGCAGAATGGAGCCGGAGGGCTGCGGCAAACCTGTGCGGCGGACGCCTGCCGCTCGTGGAGGAACCGTTCCGCCTCCGGCTGCATCGTGAGAAGTGTCATCGCGGCCACTGCCGACGTGGCCTTCGGAGCGCTGGCGTCGGCCTTGCCGCGACTGGCATTGGTGGAGCAGTCGCTAAGGGACCACTCATCGCCGATCTTGGCGAGTAGCCATCAAGGCGGCGGCGACGCCTGGTGGCCGTCTCCGCAGTATTCACAGAGCGGTCGAGCGCCCACGCGGCGGTGAGGTCTGGGTCATTACAGACCCAGTCCGGCACCACATCACTCTTGGCGAACACGGAGCGACGACTGACATTACGCCGGTCGTACATCGCCTGTTGCCGAGCTGCGCACTCCGCCTCAGACACTATGGCCCTCGAGCCCGAGGGACCGCCATAACCGCCTCTTCGAGGTAGTGTAGGAGGCGGCCCCATGCCTTCTTGATCGCGGGCGGCAGCGCAGAGGCGACAATGATGCGTCGATGCGGCTGAACCGGCTGCATGGCAGGGACGCATGCTCCACCTTGGCCCGGCGTCCGATATGGACACCGCGGTTGTGAGGGGCAAGATTGGCATCACTTTCACGCGACATTCGATCTGGACGTCGCGATTGCGCCGGGTGACATTGGCACCTCTTTCACGCGGCATCCGATATGGACGTCGCGATTGTGCCGAGCGAAGCCGGATCCACCTTCACCAGCAGGAGCGTGGACGCTGGCTTGGGCTTCACGCCGTGGCGCCGCGGGGACGGTGGTTCCTCCTTCATGCGCGCCAGCGATGGCGGCGATGGCCCCATGTAACCAAGCGACCGCTCCATCATTATCTTGATCTGACGGATGGAATCTTCATCCGTCAGAGCGGACTCCTTGCGGAGTCGGGCGGCTTCTGCAGCTGCGGCGGCGGCGCTGGTCCTCCTCATCACCGAAGGAGATGATGATCTCCTCCTTGGTGGAGGAACAGGCCGTTGTGGCGCTGACGAGCCCGGAGAGCGTGGGCGGTGGTGCTAAGAACCGTCGAAGGAGGAGCTTCTGCCTACTCCGCCTGTCGGCGTGGAGCACAACGACTTCGGGGCTAAGATTGGGTCGAAGAGGGGGAGGAAGGGGCTTGGGCATGAAGATGGGGAAGGGGAGGGGAGTACGGCTCTTAGCGTCGCCGACGCATGTTTTAGATAGCCGCGGTGAGACCCAGTCAAAGGGGCAGTCCGCTTCAATGTGGCGCAACGGCCAGAGTTAGTTCATCGGGAATCTGCGTCTACATTGAAGCGGCGGCTGCCGAGAGGTCGTGTTGGTCAGCGCCGCCCTCCCTCTCTCCGGCCACATTGTGGCATCAATGCTGGCCGCCGCGTGCTCTGGGCCGGCATGAATGTGGCGCGGTAAGCGGTGCGTGCATCGAAAGAAAAGCGCGGGAGAGGCGGGTGGTGATTTTGGGTGGACCAGGACAGTCCGAAACGGGCTTGGGAGCGGTCCAGACTCCGGCAAAG
>NW_021224638.1:0-969 GCF_002162155.2 Triticum dicoccoides
GGACAGCTCCCAGAATGCCTTGCCGCCCGAACCCCCGGCCTCATCGTTGTGGGCCATGTTTCTCTCTAAATAGAAACAAAGTTTGGTCAAAAAGTTGGTTATTGTCAAGGAACAAGATCATGGTCTCATCATTTAGGGTTTGTCGACACCGAGGCATCCTAAAATCTAAGCTTTTATCATTGAGGGTTTTTCGACGCCAAGGCACCCTAAAAGCCTAACTTTTCATCATTTCGGTTTTTATCGACACCGAGGCACCCTAAAAGCCATGCATTAGTCACAAGTACGCCGGGGCACTTGATCCTACTTAATTAACTACCAAGATACCCCGGCCCATGCATTAGTCACAAGTACCCCATATGTCCTATTTTTAGCAAAGTCATGCTAAAATTCACGGAAAATTTCAGCATGACCTTTGCTGAAAATAGGACATATGGAGTACCCGAATTTGCCGGAACGGAAGTTAATCGACATTCCGGCAAACTCAAGGGCCTCTCGGGGTACCTGCAAAATCATCTAACCTACTGATCATGCACTCAATCTTAAACTGGGAATTGTTTCGATCAAGCGGTGTAAATACTGATCATGCACTCAATCAAACCTACTCAGTTCATCTTAAACTGGGAAATAAAGATAATCTTTTCATGCACCACATTTTACCCAAGGCCTTCAGATAATCAAAACATGAGAACAATGATTGGAGACTCAAGCTAATACTGTCACAGTGGCCACCACCACCCTGAATTTTCACAGGAACTCGTGTGTAAATTGCAGCTGGATGATCGTCAGTGGCGAGATATTATTCTCTAATCCTTCTCTCTACCAATTGATAGAACATCTAACTGACAGGCTGAAAAATTAATGACCAAGAGAGCAATAAGAGGGCATTGCTTCGATTAAGCATGTACATATTGATCATGCGCTCACCCTACCAGGCTCATTTAAGTTTTAACTGGTAAAGATATATATCCT
>NW_021224639.1:0-657 GCF_002162155.2 Triticum dicoccoides
CGCACCCCTCCCCTACTCAACCGCCGCCTCCGACCCCCCGCACCCCTCGCACCCTCCCCCGCTCCACCGGCATGCATTTCTGTTTGATGATATTTTTTAAAAAATTATTACTGTCTTATAGAAAAAATATTACTGTTATGATTTAAACAAGTTTGAACATATTTAAACACAAATAAGTATCAAACAGCATTTTAAATGCATAAAAAAAATTATGGAGCCTGGGAATCGAACCCAGGACCTCCTGGTGTGAGAACTAGCTGTTGACCAGTCGAGCTAGTAGAGAAGACTTGATGCGTATCAGGTCAGGTGGTAGATAACATGTTGGCTCGAGCAGAAGTAAAAAAAAATACTAATGGCGCACCTGGGTGAGGTGCGCCATTAGCATGTATGTACTTATGGCGCACCGAGGGGTGGTGCGCCATTAGTATTGTGCCGCCCCTACTTCGTATCGATCCCCTCTCTCTCCCTCGCCCTCGCCCGCGATCCCCTTCCCCTCTCATCTCCCAACGCCGCCGCCCCGCCGCCCTGGACGCCGCCCTGTCCACACCATCGTCGCCAGCGCCGCCCCGACACCACCGTCGCCCCGCAGCCCTCGACGCCACCCCGACACCAGCGCCGCCCCATCCGCACCACCGTCGCCAGCGCCGCCCCGACACC
>NW_021224640.1:0-6317 GCF_002162155.2 Triticum dicoccoides
CCAATCATGTATATGAAAGAAAATTTCGAAAAAGAATATTTTACAATGCCCCCTAAGGTATAGACCGATGTTTTGACCAGTCAGTCTAGAGGGCATTACAAATTAATTAAAAATTAAAAGAAATATAAAACCTTGGAAACCCACCTTTGTTTTTGCAAGAGATCATGTGTGCCAAAGTTGAGGTCATTTGGAGGTGGTCAAAAAAATGACCGCATTCCGGAGGGGGCATTTGGTCTAACTTAAGCCAGTTTTTGAACAAATGTGATTTTTCCCACCACCTCCAAATCACCCAAACTTTCTTGAACATGGTGAGCCACATGTGCCAATCGTGACTATGAAATAAAATTTGGAAAAAGAATATTTTACAATGCCCCCCTGAGGTATAGACCGATGTTTTGACCAGTCAGTCTAGAGGGCATTATAAATTGATTAAAAATTCAGAAAATATAAAACCTTGGAAACCCACCTTTGTTTGTGCAAAAAATCATGTGTGCCAAAGTTGAGGTCATTTGGAGGTGGTCGAAAAAACCCTAGAACACTGATGCGGCGTGACACAACGTGCGTTTTGTGTCCGAATTCGTGCACACCTTGCCTGGGGGGCCACATTGGCCATGCTCACATACTCCCAAAAGTTGGGGTCATCTCATGCATGCCCCCACGTGCACCATGTACAAGCCAGACCATTCGGGTCTGCCGGAGGGCAAGTTTGAAAGAGGTTTTCCTTGCCGGACCCACCAAATGATCCCAAACTTTTTGCACACCGTACCATGACCATGGCATGCTTGTGGGAGGAGAATTCATACACCAGGGCCACATTTTTGTTGAAATCCAATTAATATCCATGTGTATTACATGTAAGTGAGCATGTGTAAAATTTATTAGATGACTTGAAGGTCAAAACATTAACTCGTCATATATGCAAAAAAATGTGTATGGAATGCAAGTGAGCATGTGTATAATTTAGTGTGTGATTTGAAGATCAATACACATGGCAATATGCCAAAAAAAGTGCCCACCTACCAGAGCAGGAGAATTCATACTCCACGGCCTGCATACGACTAGGAACCCTGCCGTGCATGGGCCAGGACGCAGGCCCGTGGTGCAGAATATCTCTGCTGCTAGTAGGCACCACGGGGCAGAGGGGAGGAGAGTTAGGCAATGTACTGCCTGCAATTGATAGGAGCTTGGGAGGGGCCTCGCAGCCGGGTATATAAACCAGTGCCGCGCTCTCTCGCTTAGAGAGGTGGGACTAAACTCCCACCACCCAATGGTTGTGCGTTGCGATGTGCCCTATGCGGCTCCGCCTTGGGCCGAATTCGAGCGGGCTGGCCCAGGGCAGCCTTACCCGCGCGCTGATATGTTTGATATTTTCTTTGTTTCTTTTCTTGTTTATATTTCTAATATTTAAAATCAAATCTCTTTTTTTCTATATTATTTCTAACAGTGTTTACTAAAATTAAAAAACTATGCCAAATTCTGTTGTGTTTTATTTCATTTGTTCGTTCTCTTTTGTATATTGATAATATTTACGAAATATAAACTAAAATGGTGTGTTTTATTTCGATTCTTCATTCTAATATTTCTTATCTTTATTATTATTGAAATATTTTTAGTTTGTAAGATAAAATGTTCTATTTTATTTCACTTCTTCATTCTAATATTTGTTCTCTTCTTTATATTTGAAATATTTTGAAAATGTAAGATAATATGTTATCTTTTATTTCACTTCTTCATTCTAATAGATCTTATCTTTTTTATATTTGAATTATTTTTTAAATGTAAGATAATATGTTGTCTTTTATTGCACTTATTCATTCAAAATTTTCTTCTGTTTTCTATATTCTCCTCTTTTTTCTTTTTTCTGACAGTTATAAATTTAAATAATGTATGATATAATGTTGTCTCATATTTCACTTTTCATGGTTGTCTTTCCTAATTATAAATTTTCTTTTCTATTTCATACTTGAAATATTATTAAATCAAATCTAGTTGGGACAGTCGCATGTATGCCTCCACTTGCACCATGTACTACAAGCAGGTTCTTTTATGCACACCCTACGATGACCATAGCAAGCATGCCTGGCAACTACCGTTCATTTCCGACACTCTATGCATTTTGTAGGCGTTTTGCGGTGATAAAACCCTAGAACAGTGCCCCGACGTGACCAAGGCACACCGTACCATGACCAAGGCATGCATGTGGGAGGAGAATTCATACACCACGGCCTTATTTTTGTTGAAATCCAATTAATATCACTACAAGAAATATGTCAACTTGTGACCACCACTATTGGTCACTGAAAGGTCACAAATTTCCATTTACGACCTTTTTGTGACCAAAAACAGAAGGTCAAAAGCTGGCGGTCGTAAACTAAATATAGCGACCTTTAACAAAAGGTCGTTGATCCTATGACCTTCTGTTTTGGTCGCTAGCTCTCTCCCCAGGCCATGTCGGATCCGACGTGGCAATCTGACGTGGCAAAATTGCGACAAATTGAAAAGGTCACTAACAAGATTCAGCCCGGTCCGATTCGGTGTTTTACATGGGCCGAGCTCATTAATTCAGCCTTTTTATATTTTTTCCAATTAATTTTAGTCAGCCACATGGGCCAGGCCCAACATTTTAGCCTTTTTATCTTTTTTTCTGCCAAATTATGTTTAACCAAATGAGTCCAGCCCAATGTTTTTCTGGCTTTTTCTTTTCTGGGCCATGGCCTTTCCACATTCATTTATTTTCATTTCATTTTTTCTACCCAAAATATTTGTCCAATATAATTTGATCCTTGGCCACTTTAAGGTCTAACTCCAGCCCATTTAACGAACATTTTCAAACCAGATTGAATAACAATAAGAATCACCACCAATTAGCTGAATATTACAGAAATATCTCAAAACTCACATTCTACAAATTTCCATCACATCCGTATTTTATACAGATCCAAGCAACCTACAACATTACGTATTCAAGCATTCAGTTGCTGAAATACTCTAGAACAGGAAAGAATAAATAGAACTATCTAGTGCTTCACAACAAGAAAACATGTAGTTTCTTCCAGTACTGCTTCTTCCTTAGCAATGATAGGCTGATGCAAAACATCTGGGCATTCAAAAGAGAACAAAAAGTATGTCACTGATATAAGAAATATTGCATGAATACTTTTAAAATGAAAACTGAAGACACATGAGTATTTTATCATTCTACTTATTATTATTTTAGCAAGATCATTCGACTTATCTGGAATATGCCTGTTAATCAAAATTGGGAATTGAATTGACACATATGACAAACTTAGAATCAAACAAGCATGTTGCCATCTACTCAGGTTTACTAATGTGTGTGTCACATGATACATGCATCAAGCATAAGGACATCAAGCATAAGGCCCATATCTGTTCAGCAAGACGAGTACATACCTTACTTTGTGTCGATGCGATGGATGGGGCTGCACTTGAGCATATGGTCCGCATCATCGTTGACGCTGGACGTCGCATGTACTTATCCATTTAGAAGTATGCCATGAAAAATGTTACACATGCAGGTATTAGCATAAAGTAGAGCTTCTACAGTACATGCAAGCTTTAGATATGAAGGACCAAGCAAACTGTTCTGGAAATATCAAAAGTTACAGAAAAGCATGTATTGGCCAATTAGCACGAACATGGGTAAATCACATAACTAAGTACAATTCATAATCCTAGCTGCCACAAAATTTCTTTAGCCAACAGAATTTATATAGAAGATCTTTTTGCAATAAGATTATCTTATGTACATATGAATGACACCCAAGTAACTTGAGATGGAAACAAGTACATCTACGAATCTAACATGTATAGTGGCACCAGCAAAAGAGCAAGACACAGAAGAATTTTAGCTTTACACAATGTTTACAAGAACAGGACCATGATACAGGATTTAGCTTGTCCTCAACACTGTTAACAAGGTACTGAAAGTAGCTATGTGCATCAGCCTCACCAAGTAGCTCTTATCATGAATTGGTTGCTTTTACAAACTATACTATATTTCTGGACAGCAAACTAAATAGACGGCTGCTCTCAAACCGTACATCCAAACGAAGCAAATAAGTACTCTACGGAAACCTTATAACATGCTTTACAACTCATATGTAGAGGCCAACTTGAAATTATGAGCATAATGAACTCGTTTTTCAGTTAGAAGCTCGCTGCCCAAAACTGTCAGGTGGTGCAGTTTTTTAACTGAACCAAATTCAGTTTACACAGAGGTAAGGAACTACTTCAAAAACAGATGTAAGTAAGGAACTACTTCATAAACAGAGGTGCTAACTATGTTTACACAGAAAAACTCTACTATATTTCTGGACAGAAAACTAAAATAGATGGCTGCTCTCAAACCATACATCCAAACGAAGCAAATAAGTACTCTACGAGAACTTTAGAACATGCTTTACAACTCATATGTACAGGCCAACTTGAAATTATGAGCATAACAAACTCGTTTTTCAGTTAGAAGCTCGCTGCCCAAAACTGTCAAATAAGCAGTTTTTTTAACTTAACCAAATTCAGTTTACACAGAGGTAAGTAAGGAACTACTTCAAAAACAGAGGTAAGTAAGGAACTACTTCAAAAACAGAGGTAAGTGAGGAACTACTTCAAAAACAGAGGTGCTAACTATGTTTACACAGAAAAACGAGTACGGTGTCTATTTGCCAAACTTGCAGCAGCTAAGAATTTATTCCCCACAGAGAAAATGAACTGACTGAGACTATGATATGATTGTCGGCAGCCGACGTTTACGGTATCCTATTAACACATCATAAAGAAAAGAGAGCATGTCCCGTCGTCATTAGATTAAATTTCTACTAGTACACAGTGCTAGAATCATACGACCTAATCCACACGACCTAAAGAAATCTCAATCGAACCAAATCCTGCAACAGAACCAATCATGGCGGGGCTCACAACATCAAAACAGAAAACACTAGAATCCTAGCCATCAGGGCGTCGGAGCTGCAGAATTAACCTGTATGTACCCATGGCCATCTCTACGGCGCGTTTGCTGACGGCCGTCTCGCAGCGTTCAATCTTGTCCACAAGAAACGCATGCCTGAAGCATACTGCCAGGTAATGCTTGTGTGGCCTCGAGCTCGGAGGAAACCCTTCTCAGATACTTCCTTGTTAACTTCACTGACTGGATTTTGATCTGCAGAATCAAGACACTAGACTTGTCAAGCAATGATGTTATTGTTCAGAGAAAATAGTGGTGACTGCCACTTCCAGATTATTAACAGGCACAGGCCCATGCTTCATTTACACGGCCTATTTATTCGGCTAATTTACATATCAGTTGTGTATTGTCTACAAAAATAAACATTTTGGTACCCCAAAGTTGCAGATCATGTATGATTGCCTAGTTTAAGAGCAGAATTCCAATGGAGACAATGCAATGTAGCAGGTACGTAAAGGGCATTTTTCAGGAAGTTTATGAATGAGAATATTAGCCTAGTAGCAGCAGCTTTGACGAATGAACAGATATTGGGTACACTTGCACATAAGCCAGGATCAACTCAAAATATTCTATCCTACTGAAAATCCATCTGCTACATAAAGAACTATCTACTATCTAGGAAAAATAGTTAGCATGGCCACAGACTGAGAACATTCAATACTCATGGGAGGAAGAAGAACTATAGGTCCCAGGACTGGGTACCTTTGCTTTGCTTGAGGGCCGGCCATGAAGGGGTCTCCTCTTGCTCTTGGTGTTGATGGAGCGTGCCTTGCTGAGTCCCATCTCCTCCTTGATGAACAGGTCAGGTCCTGCGACGAACCCGTCCATCAGAGAAGCGGGGGCCGGCTGAGTAAGAGGAGCGGCCAGATCGGTCAGATCTGAGCTATCTCGCTGTGGCCAAACACGAGAAGAAGCGTCTCAGCACACCATTCTTACAGCCTCGCTCAAAGGGGTTCCTTGTCAGAAAAAAATCGATCAACGGCGGCTCAGCACAGCCTATGATTCCGCGAGAGAGAAGAGGAAATTTTCATTTGGGAAAGATGAGGGGCACTTACTATCAGTAGGTGTCGAGGCTGTCATCACGGAGGGAGGCGACGCCGTTGCTGGGCTTGCAGGAGCAAACGCTCCAGGCTGCCGTCTTGGCCATCTCCTGCATGTCGCCATCTCCCGCTGGCGGGGAGGGCACGACGCTAGGGTAGGGGGGGAGGGACGAGGTCAGCGTCGGTGTCTCGGTGAGGAGGACGACGAGGTCGGCGGTGGGTGGGAGAGGACGGGGAGGAGGTGGATTGGGAGGGGCGAGGACGGGGAGGAGGAGGTGGCGGCGAGGGCGGAT
>NW_021224641.1:0-1383 GCF_002162155.2 Triticum dicoccoides
GAAGGCCGCTAGGGCTTCGGTGTTCGGACAATCGACAATTTGATTCTTCTTAGTGAGGAATTCTGTTCCAAAGCTTGCGGGCGGACTCGCTGGGTTGTTGAATTATGTGACTTAAATCGTCCGCGTCTGGAGGTCAGACATAGGTCCCTTGAAAATTGGCCCTGAAAGCATCCTCGAGTTCCTCCCAACTTCTGATTGAATTTTCAGGGAGGCTTTTCAACCAGTGTCGAGATGGTCCCTTCAATTTGAGGGGAAGGTATTTGATGGCGTGGAGGTCGTCCCCACGAGCCATGTGGATATGCAGGATAAAATCCTCAATCCAGACCCCGGGGTCTGTCGTTCTGTCATATGCCTCTATGTTCACAGGTTTAAAACCATGTGGAAATTCGTGGTCCAGTACCTCTTCGGTGAAGCACATAGGGTGAGCGGCCCCTCTGTATCTGGACGTGTTGTGGCATGCCGTTGGCTGTTGTTGTGTCCGGTGCTGATTCCGAACTGGTATCCGATCAGTCTGATCGTTTTGGTGACCATAGACCTGCGCCGGGGCGTGTCCTGTAGGTCCATAGATGGACCTGTTCGCACCGGCCTTTTTATCTAGGAGCTCACGTAAATCGTGTGCAGCGTCAGTAGCTGCTCTATTGCGGTTGCGAAGTGGTTAGTTCGGCCTACTGGCCGTATTGCTCTTCGGTGGAACGGCCTCGTCGTCGAATTCTGGTAGCAGATTGCGCTTTGGATAGCTCTTTGTTTGGCGATCGTCGCCGTACTTTTCTTCAGTGTCTAGTACTTTATTCCATCTGCGGTTGAGCGTTTCCTGTGCGGCCTTAAGCTTTTGCTTCTGCTTCTTCAGACTTCTCGCAGTGGCCATAAGCCTTCTGTGGAGGTTATCTCGTTCGAAGCGTGTTTCCGGGATGATGAATGTGTCGTCGTCCGGACTGTGCTCCTGTCCCGGGGCAGTTTGATGAGTTCGTGCCTCGCGATCACTGTGATCGGGCGTCTACTCCGGGCTATGTTCGGCGTGACCTGGCTCATCCTATTCCATCGTTGGGTCTGTATGGTCGTTGTTGCCTTTGGAGTTGACTGGGGTGTCGATCTTTCTAGCGCTATTATCGCTATTTTTACTGTGACTAGATTTAGAGCGGCGTCTGCGCCGTTGTTTTGGCTTTTGTCTGGGGGTTTTGTCCTCCGTTTTGTCGCCATCGTCCTACTTAGGCGTATCCACCATGTATATGTCATATGATGAGGTGGCCGTCCAGCGCCCCGTGGGTGGTGGTTCTGAATCGTCTCCTGCGCCAACGTCCATACCGTCGGTGTCATCAGAGTCGAAATCAAGCATGTCTGTTACATCGTCGACAGTGGCTATGAAGTGGGTGGTGGGTGGGCAAC
>NW_021224642.1:0-501 GCF_002162155.2 Triticum dicoccoides
TCAACGCGAACACCAAATAACAATTATTTAGGTTCAACACTAATCTCGAAAATATAGGGAGTGTACAATGATGATCATATCAATTTTGGAACCACTTCGAACACACATCGTTACTTCACCCTCAACTAGTCTCTGTTTATTCTATAACTCCTGTTTCGAGTTACTAATCTTAGCAACCGAACAAGTATCAAATACTCAGGGGCTACTATAAACACTAGTAAGGCACACATCAATAACATGTATATATCAAATATACCCTTGTTCACTTTGCCATCCTTCTTATCCACCAAATATTCAGGGTATTTCCGCTTCCAGTGACCATTTACTTTGCAGTGTAAGAACTCAGTTTCAGGCTTTGGTCCAGCTTTGGGCTTTTTCGCGGGAGTGACAACTTTCTTGTCATTCTACTTGAAGTTCCCTTTCTTTCCCTTTGCCCTTTTCTTGAAACTAGTGGTCTTGTCAATCATCAACACTTGATGCTCTTTCTTGATTTCTACCTTC
>NW_021224643.1:0-1115 GCF_002162155.2 Triticum dicoccoides
CTTTCTCTCACCACAAGACCACATCCACATCCTTACTACATCCAATGGTTCAACAACAGCGGCAAGGTTAAGGTAACACGTACTATTCGTGTGCATTTTAGTATCTCTACATATGCTGATTATGTTGATTGTGATGTGGTACCTATGCAAGCATGTTCCTTATTACTTGGTAGACCATGGCAATTTGATAAAAACTCTGTACACCATGGTAGAAACAATCACTATACTCTTGTTCATAAGGATAAAAATATTACTTTGCTTCCTATGACTCCTGATTCCATTTTGAAAGATGATATTAATAGAGCTAATAAAGCAAAACAGGAGAAGAATAAGAGTGAAAATCAGATTGTGGCAAAAGAATTTGAGCAACAAATGAAGCCTAATAATAAACCATCTAGTGTTGCTTCTGAAATTAAATTGAAAAGTGCATGTTTATTTGCCACCAAATCTGATATTGATGAGCTGATTTCAGCAAATCTGTTTGCTATGCTTTTGTGTGCAAAGAGGCATTATTTTCATTCGAGGACGTGCCTTCCTCTTTGCCTCCTGCTGTCACTAACAAGTTGCAGGAGTTCGCTGACGTCTTTCCACCAGACGTGCCACCAGGATTACCGCCTATTCGAGGGATTGAGCATCAGATTGACTTAATTCCCGGTGCTTCACTGCCAAACCGTGCACCATACCGTACCAATCCAGAGGAGACGAAGGAGATTATGCGTCAAGTACAAGAGCTTCTCGACAAAGGTTATATGCGCGAATCCCTTAGTCCTTGTGCTGTTCCTATTATTCTAGTGCCGAAAAAGGATGGTACATCACGTATGTGTGTTGATTGTAGAGGCATTAATAATATTACTATTCGTTATCGTCATCCTATTCCTAGGCTCAATGATATGCTTGTGAATTGAGTGGCTCTACAATATTCTCCAAAGTTGATTTGCGTAGTGGATACCATCAAATTCGTATGAAATTGGGAGATGAATGGAAAACAACATTTAAAACTAAGTTTGGATTATATGAGTGGTTAGTCATGCCTTTTGGGTTAACTAATGCACCTAGTACTTTCATGAGATTAATGAACGAAGTTTTACGTGCTTTCATTGGACGATTTGTGGTAG
>NW_021224644.1:0-2841 GCF_002162155.2 Triticum dicoccoides
CGGGAATACCAACTATACCTTGCTCTATCAAAAAGAATTATGTGGAAACTACTTTGCGTGATTTAGGAGTTGGTGTTAGTGTTATGCCTTTCTCTTTATATAAAAGACTTGACTTGAATAAACCCACACCTACTAAAATATCTTTGCAAATGGCTGACAAATCAACTGCCATACCTATCGCTATCTGTGAGGATGTGCGTGTTGTTGTTGCTAATGTTACTATTTTGACTGACTTTGTTATACTTGGGATGCCCGAGGACGACAACATGTCGATTATCCTTGGTAGACCCTTCTTGAATACTGCAGGGGCTGTTATTGATTGCAATAAAAGCAAGGTCACTTTTCATATCAATGGTAATGAGCATGCGGTGCACTTTCCGAAGAAACACTTCCAAGTGATTGTTATTAATGTTATTGAAAAATCTCCAACAATCATTATTGGAAGTTTTCAAATACCTCTACCTACTATCAAAAAGAAATATGAAACACTTATTATTGGGGAAATCCATATCCCCATTGAGGCAACTTAGTGATTTACGAAAATTCTTCGATTTCATGCTAATCGAAAGTGGTTGTTAATAAGACTTGATCAACCTTATTAATGGATCATTTTTTAGCGGTATGAGGTTGATGAATTTAGTAAGCACTACTTTCTGTCCCTACTCTTTATTCTCTGTTTTATTAGTTAAATAACAAAATGCCATGTTTTGTCTGTTTTCTGAATTTCCAGTGCAATAAAAAAAGACCCAAAAATAAAAGTTCTCAGAATGCCCTGAAAAATTTATATGAAATTTTCCTGAATATTTAAGAATTTTTGGTGCAAAAATTACCAGAGGGGGGTGCACCAGGTGGGCACAACCCACCTGGGTGCGCCAGCACCCCCTGGCGCGCCCTGGGGGGTTGTGGTCCCCACGTGGGCCCCCTCACTTATCCCTTCGTCCCACATTGTCACCTACCTCCAGAAAAAATTCACCCTTGCTCTCTCTTCCAAGTTCTTGCTCATTTTGCTGCCATTTTAGATCTCTTTGCTCGAAGCTCCATTTCCGAAACTGTTCGGGGGATTGTTGCTTGGTATGTGACTCCATCATTTGTCCAATTAGTTTTTGTTCTAGTGGTTTATACTTTGAATAAATAGCTACCCTTGGTGCTGTTGTAGATGTGCTTGCATGTTCATTTCTTAGTGTTCTAAGTAGTTTGAATGCTTGCTATGGCCTCTATGTATCCCTATGAGTAGTTGCTATTAGTTTTGTGAAGTTTTGTTGGAAAAAATTTGTGGACTAAAAATTCAGATTTTTGTTCATAGGAAAAATTGTACGCGGACATGAATATCTTTAGGAAATTTGGCTCTAAGAAGAACTCCAAGGGTGTTATTGGGGAGTTTTCTGACAATGGTCTCCACCTTTGGAGGTTGGCGGAGGTACGGCCATGCGAATGGCCGCACATCCAGTTCCTGCAAGAAGCTGGAATTCATGAGGAGTTCATGCAATTCATTGCCAACGCCAGTCTCACCGACTTCATCACAGATGAGTGTGACCAGCACCAAATCCTCACAAATGTTTTTGTTCAAAGCTTTACATTCTTGCCTAGAAATAATCCTCCTGAAGTGAGCTTTGATTTATATGCTAAGAACCACTAGATACCACTTACTGAATTTTGTGACATATGCATGACCCCGTCTGATGGGAGCTTGGCTGAGCCTAGGCCGGTTGAGTTTGAGGATTTCTATCGCACTTTGACAGTGGGTGATGAGAGGAGAGTGTCAGCCATCACTACCGGTGGCTTGCATTTTTCCTGTTGTTCGTTACTTTGCAATCTTCATTACCAAATGCTTGCTTGCTAGGGAGAAGGTGGGTGCACTTAGTTCACTAGACCTTGGTGTTTTACTTGTGCAATAGAGGGCGACAACACCTATAGCTTGGGAGCTATTGTGGCCCGTCGCCTCCATCATAATAAATCTCAGGGTAAAATACATGGTGGGATTTTTGCTACTCGGTTGGCGGCCCACTTCGAGGTGGCGATACGCCACCATGATGTCCCTCTTACCACAATTTACCTAGACTATGCAGCCATGGATCACCATCACTTTCTTGCACATGATCGTCCTAATCTTGCCATTCCTTATAACTTGGTTTATAACATGGACACTTGTGATATTATCCCCTTGCCTGCACTTGCTCTGTTTGATTCTGTTGCCAGGGGCGGATACCGGATTATGCATGGAGACATCCTCGCCTACTGGAACGCTCAGGCTGCTGCCGTGGCTGCACAGGCACCTCCGCAGTGGGATGAGTGGATGCCCGCTCCTCAGGATCCCTACTACCCTCTAGGCTACTAATCGATTACCAACTTAGCTCAGAAGCCTAAGCTTGGGGGAGTACGTGTTTCCACTGACATTATATTCGTGTTCACATATATTATTCCACTTGTCGGTGCTCACACTTTTTCATTGTATCATCCATGCTAAGATTTATTTTCTTGCTTTCTTCTTGTTGAAGGAAATATGCCCTAGAGGCAATAATAAAGTTGTTATTTATATTTCCTTATATCATGATAAATGTTTATTATTCATGCTAGAATTGTATTAACCGGAAACTTAGTACATGTGTGAATACATAGACAAACAGAGTGTCACTAGTATGCCTCTACTTGACTAGCTCGTTAAATCAAAGATGGTTAAGTTTCCTAGCCATAGACATGAGTTGTCATTTGATTAACAGGATCACATCATTAGAGAATGATGTGATTGACTTGACCCATTCCATTAGCTTAGCACTTGATCGTTTAGTATGTTGCTATTGCTTTCTTCATGACTTATACATGTTCCTATGACTATGAGATTAT
>NW_021224645.1:0-457 GCF_002162155.2 Triticum dicoccoides
CATGGTTGCAAGGTATGCCACTAAGGTCCCACTTCTTGCATCCACAAATCTCAAGTGCCAAGTTGACAGCATGTGTTTGCTGCCCACTTGTAATTTGCCATAAGTTGACCCCTGCCTGTATTGGCTTGCAGTATCTGGCCCTCTCCTTCTCAACCTCTAGCTTCTCACTGTAAGAGGTGTTATCTACCATCTTGCTGCCTTTCCACTCTCTCTGTTCCTGTGCCACCTCACCATCTTCTTATCTTTTATCTCATCACACATTGTCCTTATAGGTTTTCTCCTAACATCTAGAATGTACTTGTTGAACACCTTAGACAAGTTATTCACTACCAAGTCAGTATTGCAGTTTGTGTCAAATGCATGTCGTGCCCATGTTTTTTTGGTATTGCAGTAAGCCACTCCCAAGCTTCCTCACTTTTAGCTCTAAGATCATTCGTTGCAATATTAAATTTGTGTT
>NW_021224646.1:0-1232 GCF_002162155.2 Triticum dicoccoides
GTTCATTGATAACTTTACTTGGAGCTATATTTTTATTCGCCACATGATATGTGTTTTGCTTGGAGCGTCGTGTATTATACTAGTCTTTGATTTTTAGTTTACCACAATCATCCTTGCTATACACACCTTTTGGGAGAAGCCTACTTTATTAGAATTTGCTAGAATACTCTATGTGCTTCACTTATATTTTTTTGAGCTTGATAGTTGTTGCTCTAGTGCTTCACTTATATTTTTTAGAGCATGGCGGTGGATTAATTTTGAAGAAATTGCTAGTCTCTCATGCTTCACTTATATTATTTTGGGAGTCTTTTAGAACAACATGGTATTTGCTATGGTTACAAATTTGGTCCTAGAATGATGAGCATCCAAGTTGGGTATAATAAAAACTATCATGGAAAGTGAATTGGATGCTATGATCAATTTGATACTTGATAATTGTTTTGAGATAGTGATATTAAAGTCATGCTAGTTGGGTGATTATGAAAAACACTTGTGTCGAGGGTTGTGATTCCCATAGCATGCACGTATGGTGAACCGCTTTGTGATGAAGTTGGAGCACAATTTTATTTATTGATTGTCTTCCTTATGAGTGGCGGTCGGGGACGAGCGATGGTCTTTTCCTACCAATCTATCCCTCTAGGAGCATGCGTGTAGTGCTTTGTTTTTGATGACTTCTAGATTTTTGCAATAAGTACGTACATGAGTTCTTTTGACTAATGTTGAGTCCATGGATTATACGCACTTGCACCCTTCCACCATTGCTAGCCTCTCTTGTGCCGCGCAACTTTCGCCGGTACCATACACCCACCATATACCTTCCTCAAAACAGCCACCATACCTACCTATTATGGCATTTCCATAGCCATTCCGAGATATATTGCCATGCAACTTTACATCGTTCCGTTCATATGACACGCATTACTTTTGTCATATTGCTCTTTGCATGATCATGTAGTTGACATCGTATTTGTGGCAAGGCCACCTTCATAATTTTCATACATGTCGCTCTTGATTCATTGCATATCCCGGTACACCACTGGAGGCATTCATATAGAGTCATATGTCGTTCTAGCTTTGAGTTGTAATTCTTGAGTTGTAAATCCATAAAAGTGTGATGATCTTCATTATTAGAGCATTGTCCTAGTGAGAAAAGGATGATGAAGACTATGATTCCCCCACAAGTTGGGATGAGACTTCGGACTTTACAAAAAAAAGAAGAAAAAAGAAAAAAA
>NW_021224647.1:0-1757 GCF_002162155.2 Triticum dicoccoides
TGCGTAGCGATGACGAGGAGGAGCCCCGGCCGCCGAACAACAGTGGACAGAAGGGTTTTTCCCCCACAAGTGCGGACGGTGAACATGATATACGCAACCCACGTCCCCAAGAGGGAGCGGAAGCATGCGTTAAGGGACGTATATGCGATGGAGCCAGTCGCCCCAAAGTTCAACCCATGGTCCTCCTGCCCGATCACCTTCGATCGAAGGGACCACCCCACTAGCATCCGTCATGGCAGGTTCGCCGCATTGGTTCTAGACCCAATTATTGACGGATTTCATCTCTCCAGAGTCCTTATGGACGGCGGCAGCAACCTAAACCTGCTTTACCAGGATACAGTGCGGAAAATGGGCATAGATCCCTCGAGGATTAAGCCCACCAAAACGACCTTTAAAGGCGTCATACCAGGTGTAGAGGCCAACTGTACAGGCTCCGTTACACTTGAAGTGGTCTTCGGATCTCCGGATAATTTCTGAAGCGAGGAGTTAATCTTTGACATAGTCCCGTTCCGCAGTGGCTATCACGCACTGCTCGGGTGAACCGCATTTGCAAAGTTCAATGCAGTACCACACTACGCATACCTTAAGCTCAAGATGCCAGGCCCTCGAGGAGTAATCACGGTCAATGGAAACACCGAATGCTCCCTCCGAACAGAGGAACACACGGCGGCCCTCGCAGTGGAAGTACAAAGCAGCCTCTCAAGGCAGTTCTCCAGTCCGGCCGTCAAACGTCCGGACACTGTCAAGCGCGCCCGGAGTAACCTACAACAAGACCGCCTGGCACGTTCTGAGCAGGCGTAGCAATGCGGCCCCAACCCCAGCCCTCGCGAAATAGCGAAACCAGTGCTCCGCGTACATAACTACACTCTGGAAATATCATGGGCACAGGGGGAGGGGCACCATCACGGCATGCCCAGAACACGGCTTATACCGTACTAGGGGCTGCTGAATTCTTTTTTCTAATTTAATTTTCTCTTACTTTCAGGACTCCATTCTTCGCAAGGTCTGTCCGGCAGTACAATTGCCACACAAACGATACAAGAACCGGGGAAGCAGACAAGCCATGCCGCATTATGGAACTCCCAGGTGGTCTCTATCACGAGCAGTATACTGTTTCGCATACAATTCCGCGGCCTGCCCCTAGACCGGACATGTTAAATAGTCCAACATTTTTGCTTATCGCACTATTTGTATCGTTCTGCTTTGATCGCAGCCTTTCTATACACAATGCATAGCTTTTGTCTATTTTTTTGCATTACTCTTTTTTACAAATACATTTCATAATCGTTGTTTCAGCAAACTCAGAGAGTGGTCAGTGCATTCAGTGAAATTAACTAAAAAATTGTGTTTTTTGGGTCGAAAACACAAAAGTGATGTTAAGTTGTCGAAAACACAAAAGTGATGTTAAGTTGCTAGTAATGACGACACAATTGTGATACTTTAATGCATTTCACTCGGCTCAAGTGGGTTGAAACCTGAAAGCGAAGCGGTGCCTATTAATGGCTCCGAGGGGAATAGCTAAGGGGCATATATACATGCTAACCATTCAAACTCAATTGCCCATGGGTGCTCAAGGCTGAATTTCTGGATGGCCCGGAGTAGCCCGGGCATGAGTAAGAAGTCCCTGAAGCCGGAGCTATGGATGCCGACGCCACTCCTGCGCGCATAGATCGTCCGTTAGAAAGGGACCAAACAATTGGATGGGAGAAGGAAAAAATATTGAAATGTATAATAACTTCTTGGGCTACATGGCGAGA
>NW_021224648.1:0-2467 GCF_002162155.2 Triticum dicoccoides
GAGAGCTAGGTCCGAACGAATGCACATTGTGGTAAATGGTGCCGTGTGCCCGGAATGTGTACACCCCAGACTTCATGTTTGTGTAGTTCTCATCAAGGCTGACGCCAAGGGTTGTGAAGGCAAAATGCCCGTTGAAGAAGCGTATGTTCTCCCGAAAATGTCTAGAGTCTGCATCCATGCTTGACCATAGCCTCATCAGCTCTGGGATTGGTTCCGGTTGTTTAAGTTCGATTTGACCATTGCGACAGCAGAAACCGTCAGTCTCAGACACAAACTTTCTGGCCTGGCAGTGTTCGCAGTTTGCGTCGAGCTTCAGGATGTGTGTGTTGTCTGGGATGTTTGTGTAGACAAAGTCTAATGGATCAACCTTGCTAGGTATAGCAGACGACGTGATCGCTTCCTCGTCATCCTCCAAGGTGTCATCATCGGATCCTACCTGAATTTGTTGAAACATGATGTTCGAAACATTATTAACTAATAACTATAATTATGTTAAAGATCCACGAAATATTAGTTTGTAGCTTACAATACCTTCCCCGCGAAACATGTAGTACTCGTCATCCATAAAGTCGGATGGTGTCGTCTCACCGCCCATGATGCAGTCTCGGAACCCATCGATGTCGTCTGCATTATCTCCCAGACGATTTTGACAATAGACAACGTCATGTCAGATGAGGGTTGAAGGGAATGAGCACAACATTGTGACAATAGAATTATCATACCATTGGTACTGCCAATGAAATTCGGCATGATCGTCGGAGGGTCACCATCAGATGAATCATCTTCAGCGCTCCGAGAGAGGGGTTTTGTCTAGGATAAGTTTGCTAGGTCTGGACGTGGGAGTGCGAGGGATTCTTTACAGGGGGTGTTCTTTTTTGAAGCATAAGTTGCCTTTCTTTTAGAACTTAACTCCCCCTTCTCTTTGCTGCATGCCCTCCATTCTCGCAGCGTGTTATTTTTTTCTACAAGATCGATCGTTCCGTGCTCTAGATGTTTCCGATATTTTGCTCGCCTCTTAGCGTTTGGTTGCTCCATTTGATCGGGAGTTAAGTTAGTTGTGCGCTGCGTACCACTATGCTTCATAGGAAGTTGGTTATCATGAATGATATCTGTGCTCATGATATTTGTGATGATTGTAGTGGTATGAGGCAATACCGCCTCATCTTGTGACAACGACGTATAAGTGGACCTAGTTGGGTCGGCTGGTTATACAACAGCATAAAACGCTAATTAGTACTGAATTAATTGGTCATTGATACAAAAGGTAACAGTAGTTTATGTAGGTAATATCAGCTGACGCCACCCGTCCATTTTCTTAAGGTCTTAATGTATAATCAAAAGTGATATGAGCTTGTGTTGCATGCTTACTTACGAAAAATATGTATTAAAAAACATTAGGAATATATATAGTATCAAAAGGTAGCTGAATTAAAAAGCATTCTAACCTGAAATTGTTCGGGCAGGAAGGTTATCATCTTTCTGCTTCACGGTAGTTCGCCCTTGAGCCTTTTTCTGGCTATTTTTTCGAGAAGGAGCATAGAGTGAGCTTGCACCCCATTAGTGATATCACCGAGAGCGCTACATCGAACATTTTGTATACCTGATATATGGTTGCAGGTGTCATACAGACAGAATCTCAGATAATAATCATTCTGTTATGAACAAAGGGTGAATATTCAATAGATGTCTGGCCTGTAATATAGAAATAGTCGTACCCGACGTGTCAACGGCAGGCATATTTTGATGGAGATGCTTGCCGTCGTGTTCATCATATTTTTTTCGATAACCATCTACCCCTGGAGCTTTCAGCTGTTCCTTGTTAATGTCAGCACTTTCCTTGTTCTTAAGATACGATGCCCGCCTCCGCGCATTTATTAGCTCTTTCTTGTCATCTAGTAATAGACGCATGAAGGTGTGAGAGTAGAACATGAAGTATAACACATTGTTTTGATTTAAAACCAAACAATCATACCAGATATTGAATGGTCAGGTTGACTTCCATGTTGTTCATTTTCTGCTTCCTCCTCTTTTTCCTCCGATACGCAGCTCGCCTCTTGGCGTTTATCTGCTCCCTTTTTTCATCAAACAAGATAACTTTCTTAGATGGTCTGGAGACACTAACGACACATCCTTTAGTCATGTGCTCTGATGTTGAACCGGATTGTGGTAAAACTTGAGGAGTTGCATTCATGTTTATGTGATTTCCTCCATATATATGAGTCAAATCTAGAGCCTCTGGAACAAATCCAAAGCAAAATGATAATATTCTTAGTATGTTAATGAACATCTGCAACACAACCTCTATAAGATAGATACGGTTCACAACGAAAGACCAATCTTGTAATACCGTTTACACTCTGTGCTACGGCTGCGGCCAACTCGTCAGTGAGACAACTGAGAGATACAAACATTGATGAGGTTGCCGGAGTTCCCGCTTGATGCAAAAATAACCGATAGTGATCATAAC
>NW_021224649.1:0-394 GCF_002162155.2 Triticum dicoccoides
GTGGGAAAATGGTGGTGGCTGCCACCGACCGGCGGGCCCGGTGAGAGGAGTAGGCGCGCGTGCGCGCGTCTGTCTCGTGGCCGCGCCGTCATAAATCCGGCTTAAAATTGGGCCAAAAATGGGTCGGCATGCGGACACCAAGCGGACGCGCGTCCGTTTGGGTCGGCGCGTTAGGGCGCCTTTTGTGTTTGCGCCGACCCAAACGGACGCCAGCGGACGAAATGGGTCGCCCCATTGGAGTTGCTCTTAGTGATTCTACTGGCATTGCTAATCGAAATTCATAGCTGGAATCTCAATTTAGGAACCGAAGAATAAAATTCCTTCTTAGTACAAATTATGAACATAGCTCAACAACGTGTGGGACATTGAGCCCGGGGATGTATCTGGTGCACCG
>NW_021224650.1:0-1237 GCF_002162155.2 Triticum dicoccoides
AGCCTCAGTTGTTTTAGGTGACAAGTGATACTCTTTTGAATTTATGTCTGGATAAAGACATGCCTAGTGCACAGAAGCTCCTACAAGGTGGAGTCTGGGGAGGGATTATAGGAACATAGTCTTACTCCTGCGAAGTGCAATGCGGTGAGGCCGATTCAAACTCCGGACCTCTTGGCATAAGCGGGGAGGACTTCACCATTGTGCTAGGCCTGCCCTCAATTTATGTCTGAATATATACTGAAAATCCTCTGTTTTCCAACTGAAGATGCCCATGTAGTAATCCCCGCAAAATGGCTTAGCGCCGCTATTGCCTGATATAGCGTCTGCGGCGTGAGTTGCTGCGAAATGAAATCTCCCGATCAAAAAGTTTGACTCAAAGTGAAATGTCTAAGTGCAGTGTGTTAAACAACGAGTACAGGCACGTACAAGGGTCCGGTCAGGAGTCCATTGAGATCAACTTAACTATCGGCTAGGGTAGTTGTTATTCTCTCTTATCTCTTGTAACTATCCCTATCCCTTGTATCCCAAGTTAAGGATCTCAACAATGTAATCGATCTTTGTACGCTGTACGGGAGTTGCGCCCCGATCTATATAAACACGAAGTCGTCGCCCTGGAAGGGTACGACGTTCTCTCACATGGTAATCAGAGCCTACCTCTTCCATCTCATCTAGTTCCTCCATTGCCACCAACCTCCTACCATGGCCTCCTCCGGCTCCTCCAACTCAACCCTCTCCGGCCAGATCACCGAACGCCTCACCCGCACCAACTATATCCTCTGGCGCACCCAGATCACGCCGCAGCTCCGAGGTGCTGGCTTCTTCGGGTATGTTGATGGAAGCATACCTGAGCCGGCCAAAGTCGTCGTCACCAAGGACAAGGATGGCAAGGAGGAGTCCATCCCTAATCCGCTCCACCACGTGTGGATCCGGGAGGATCAACAGGTACTAGGGTATCTCCTGAATAACCTCTCGAAGGAAGTGCTCGTGCAGGTCACCTCGATCGTCCATGCACATGAGCTCTGGTCCGCGCTGGCGAAGATGTTCTCGTCGACCTCGCTGTCCCGCGTCAACAACATCCGGGCGGCACTCACCAACGCGCAGAAGGGCACGCAATCTGTGGCCACCTTCTTCGCGCACATGCGATCTCTCGCCGATGAGCTCGCGGCGGCCGGCAAACCCCTGGACGACGACGAGCTCATCTCCTACATCATCAACGCCTTGGACATGGAGTACCAGC
>NW_021224651.1:0-1715 GCF_002162155.2 Triticum dicoccoides
GCAAGCTATTGATCTACAACATAATTTGCAAAATACTACCAGGACTAAGTTCATGATAAATTTAAGTTCAATTAATCAGATTACTTAAGAACTCCCACTTAGATAGACATCCCTCTAATCCTCTAAGTGATCACATGATCCAAATAAACTAAACCATAACCGATCATCACGTGAGATGGAGTAGTTTTCAATGGTGAACATCGTTATGTTGATCATATCTACTATATGATTCACGCTCGACCTTTCGGTCTCCGTGTTCCGAGGCCATATCTGCATATGCTAGGCTCGTCAAGTTTAACCTGAGTATTCCGCGTGTGCAAAACTGGCTTGCACCCATTGTAGATGAACGTAGAGCTTATCACACCGGATCATCATGTGGTGTCTAGGCACGACGAAGTTTGGCAATGGTGCATATTCAGGGAGAACACTTTTTGATAATTAGTAAGAGATCATCTTAAAATGCTACCGTCAAACTAAGCAAAATAAGATGTATAAAAGATAAACATCATATGCAATCAAAATATGTGACATGATATGGCCATCATCATCTTGCGCCTTTGATCTCCATCTCCAAAGTACTGTCATGATCTCTATCGTCACCGGCATGACACCATGATCTCCATCATCGTGATCTATATCAATGTGTGGTCACACGGACGTTTCGCCAACTATTGCTCTTGCAACTATTGCTATCGCATAGCGATAAAGTAAAGCAATTATTTGGCGCTTGCATCTTATGCAATATAGAGACAACCATAAGGCTTTTGCCAGTTGCTGATAACAAAACATGATCATCTCATACAACAACTTATATCTCATCACGTTTTGACCATATCACATCACAACATGCCCTGCAAAAACAAGTTAGACGTCCTCTAATTTGTTGTTGCATGATTTACGTGGCTGCTACGGGCTTAAGCAAGAACCAATCTTACCTACGCATCAAAACCACAACGATAGTTTGTCAAATAGACTCCGTTTTAACCTTCGCAAGGACCGGGCGTAGCCACACTCGGTTCAACTAAAGTTGGAGAAACTGGCACCCGCTAGCCACCATTGTGCAAAGCACGTCGGGAGAACCGGTCTCGCGTAAGCGTACGCGTAATGTCGGTCCGGGCCGCTTCATCCAACAATACCGCCGAACCAAAGTATGACATGCTGTTAGGCAGTATGACTTATATCGCCCACAACTCACTTTTGTTCTACTCGTGCAAATAACATCAAACCATAAAAACCTAGGCTCGGATGCCACTGTTGGGAAACGCAGTAATTTTCAAAAATTTCCTACGCACATGCAAGATCATGGTGATGCATAGCAACGAGAGTGGAGAGTATGATCTACGTACCCTTGTAGATCAACAACGGAAGCGTTGACACAACGTAGAGGAAGTAGTCGTACGTCTTCCCGATCCGACCGATCCAAGCACCGTTCCTCCGGCACCTCCGAGTTCTTAGCACACGTACAGCTCGATGACGATCACCGGGCTCCGATCCAGCAAAGCTTCGGGGAGGAGTTCCGTCAGCACGACGGCGTGGTGACGATCTTGATGTTCTACCGTCGCAGGGCTTCGCCTAAGCACCGCTATGTTATGACCGAGGTGGAATATGGTGTAGGGGGGCACCGCACACGGTTAAGGAACGATCACGAGGATCAACTTGTGTGTCTATGGGGTGCCCCTTGCCTCAGTATATAAAGGATGGAGGAGGAGGAGGCC
>NW_021224652.1:0-1640 GCF_002162155.2 Triticum dicoccoides
CACTTGCCGGGGCCTCCGAAACCCCTCTCGGACACGCTGGTCATCACCTGGTACCCCCGGAACAATTTTGGACTCCAATACCCTTCGTCCAATATACCGATCTTCACCTCCGGACCATTCCGGAGCTCCTCGTCATGTCCGAGATCTCATCCGGGACTCCGAACAACCTTCGGTAACCACATACTATTTCCCATAACAACTCTAGCGTCACCGAACCTTAAGTGTGTAGACCCTACGGGTTCAGGAACCATGCAGACATGACCGAGACGTTCTCCGGTCAATAGCCAACAGTGGGATCTGGATACCCATGTTGGCTCCCACATGTTCCACGATGATCTCATCGGATGAACCACGATGTCAAGGATTCAAGCAACCCCGTATGCAATTCCCTTTGTCAATCGGTATGTTACTTGCCCGAGATTCGATCGTCGGTATCCCAGTACCTCGTTCAATCTCGCTACTGGCAAGTCACTTTACTCGTTCCATAATGCATGATCTCGTGACTAACTACTTAGTCACATTGAGCACATTATGATGATGCATTACCGAGTGGGCCCAGAGATACCTCTCCGTCATAGCGATGTGAACTAGATTACTGAATCTAGTAAACCCTTTGGGTGTTGGTCACACAGCGATGTGAACTATGGGTGTTAATCACATGATGATGTGAACTATCGATGTTAATCACATGGTGATGTGATCTAGATTATTGACTCTAGTGCAAGTGGGAGACTGAAGGAAATATGCCCTAGAGGCAATAATAAAGTTATTATTTATTTCCTTATTTCATGATAAATGTTTATTATTCATGCTAGAATTGTATTAACCGGAAACATGATACATGTGTGAATACATAAACAAACAGAGTGTCACTAGTATGCCTCTACTTCACTAGCTCGTTGATCAAAGATGGTTATGTTTCCTAACCATAGACATGAGTTGTCATTTGATTAACGGGATCACATCATCAGGAGAATGATGTGATTGACATGACCCATTCCGTTAGCTTAGCACCCGATCGTTTAGTATGTTGCTATTGCTTTCTTCATGACTTATACATGTTCCTATGACTATGAGATTATGCAACTCCCGTTTACCGGAGGTACACTTCGTGTGCTACCAAACATCACAACGTAACTGGGTGATTATAAAGGTGCTCTACAGGTGTCTCCAAAGGTACTTGTTGGGTTGGCGTATTTCGAGATTAGGATTTCTCTCTCCGAATGTCGGAGAGGTATTTCTAGGCCCTCTTGGTAATGCACATCACCTAAGCCTTGCAAGCATTGCAACTAATGAGTTAGTTGCAGGATGATGTATTACGGAACGAGTAAAGAGACTTGCCGGTAACGAGATTGAACTAGGTATTGAGATACCGACGATCGAATCTCGGGCAAGTAACATACCGATGACAAAGGGAACAACGTATGTTGTTATGCGGTCTGACCGATAAAGATCTTCGTAGAATATGTAGGAGCCAATATGAGCATCCAGGTTCCGCTATTGGTTATTGACCGGAGACGTGTCTCAGTCATGTCTACATTGTTCTCGAACCCGTAGGGTCCGCACGCTTAAGGTTTCGATGACAGTTATATTATGAGTTTATGAGTTTTGATGTACCGAAGGAGTTCGGAGTCCCGGAT
>NW_021224653.1:0-1812 GCF_002162155.2 Triticum dicoccoides
TCCAGAAAGGACCCATTCTTGGCAACAAAGATCTTGCCTTCGGATCTGAGGTAGAAGGTGTACCCAATAGTTTCTTTTGGGTACCCTATGAAGACGCATTTTTCGATTTGGGTTTGAGCTTTTCAGGCTGAAGTTTCTTGACATAAGCATCGCATCCCCAAACTTTTAGAAACGACAGCTTAGGTTTCTTCCCAAACCATAATTCATATGGTGTCGTCTCAACGGATTTCGACGGAGCCCTATTTAAAGTGAATGCGGCAGTCTCTAAAGCATAGCCCCAAAAAGAAAGCGGTAAATCGGTAAGAGACATCATAGATCGCACCATATCTAACAGAGTGCGATTACGATGTTCGGACACACCATTACGCTGAGGTGTTCCAGGCGGCGTGAGTTGTGAAACTATTCCACATTTTCTTAAGTGTGCCCCAAACTCGTGACTCAAGTATTCTCCTCCACGATCTGATCGCAGAAACTTGATTTTCCTGTCACGTTGATTTTCAACCTCACTCTGAAATTCCTTGAACTTTTCAAAGGTTTTAGACTTGTGTTTCATTAAGTAGATATACCCATACCTATTTAAATCATCAGTGAGAGTGAGAACATAACGATAGCCACCGCGAGCCTCAACACTCATCGGACCGCACACATCAGTATGTATGATTTCCAATAAGTCGGTTGCTCGCTCCATTGTTCCTGAGAACGGAGTCTTGGTCATTTTACCCATAAGGCATGGTTCGCACGTGTCAAATGATTCATAATCAAGAGACTCTAAAAGCCCATCATCATGGAGCTTCTTCATGCGATTGACACCTATGTGACCAAGGCGGCAGTGCCACAAGTATGTGGGACTATCATTATCAACCTTACTTCTTTTGGTACTCACATTATGAACATGTGTAGCATCACGTTCGAGATTCATAAAGAATAAACCATTCACCATAGGAGCATGACCATAAAACATATCTCTCATAAAATGGAACAACCATTATTCTCAGATTTAAAAGAGTAGCCATCTCGAATTAAATGAGATCCCGATACAATGTTCATGCTCAAAGCTGGCACTAAATAACAATTATTAAGGTTTAAAACTAATCCCGAAGGGAGATGCAGAGGTAGCGTGCCGACGGCGATCACATTGACCTTGGAACCATTCCCGACGCGCATCGTCACCTCGTCCTTTGCCAGTTTCCGCTTATTCCGCAGCCCCTGCTTTGAGTTACAAATGTGAGCAACTGCACCGGTATCAAATACCCAGGAGCCACTACGGGCACTAGTAAGGTACACATCAATTACATGTATATCACATATACCTTTTGTTTTGTCGGCCTTCTTATCCGCTAAGTACTTAGGGCAGTTCCGCTTCCAGTGACCGCTTCCCTTGCAATAAAAGCACTCAGTCTCGGGCTTGGGTCCATTCTTTGGCTTCTTCCCGGCAGCTTGCTTGCCGGGCGCGGCAACCTCCTTGTCGTCCTTCTTGAAGTTCTTTTTACCCTTGCCTTTCTTGAACTTAGTGGTTTTATTGACCATCAACACTTGATGTTCCTTCCTGACTTCTACCTCTGCTGATTTCAGCATAGCAAATACTTCAGGAATGGTCTTTTCCATCCCCTGCATATTGAAGTTCATCACAAAGCTCTTGTAGCTTGGTGGAAGCGACTGGAGGATTCTGTCAATGACCGCATCATCCGGGAGATTAACTCCCAGCTGAGTCAAGCGGTTATGCAACCCAGACATAGTGAGTATGTGCTCACTGACAGAACTGTTTTCCTCCATCTTACAGCTGAAAAATTTGTCGGAGACTTCATATCTCTC
>NW_021224654.1:0-2327 GCF_002162155.2 Triticum dicoccoides
AGCCGTGTGCCGCCGGCCACCATCACCGTCACCAAGGACGGGAAGGAGGAGCAGTTCGCAAACTTTGCGCGCACCCTCTGGTATGCTCAAGAGCAGCAGCTCCAAGGATATTTGATGGGATCTCTGTCCCACGAAATCATGGCCCAAGTCGTCACCCTCCAGACGCCGGCGGAAGTATGGGCTGCTCTCCATGCTACGTTGGCGGCCCAGACTCAGGCGCAGAACATCAACACCAGAATCGCTCTTCACAATCTCCAGAAGGGAAACGCCAGCATGACAGACTACCTCGCCAAAATAAAATCGCTCACCAACGAGATCGCTTCTGGTGGTGAACCCCTCTCCGATGGTGAGATCACATCTCATATCCTCGCTGGACTCGATCTCGAGTATAATCCAGTGGTCTCCGCACTGGCCGCCCGGGTGTAGCCGGTTATTGTCCCTGAACTCTACAGTCAAGTTCTCTCCTTTGATGCGCGCAATGAATCTACTCCAAGGCCTCAACCACAGGCAGTCATCTGCTAACGCGGCCGTTCGTGGACGAGGCGGGGGTTGTCTTGGGAGTGGTCACCAGGGGCGTGCACACGGCGGCAGCAGCAGCGGACGTGGACGTGGGGCAAACCAGAACGCTCGCTCTGGAAGTTTCGGCTACAATCATCAGGCGGGAAGCTACAACCATCAGCAGCAGCACGAGGGCGACTACAATCAGCAGCGTGCACCTCAGGGCGCGCCTTGCTCAAATACTCGTCGGCAGCGCTGCCAACTGTGCAGAAAACCAGGTCATGGGGTAATGCAATGCTGGCACAGTTTTGGCGAAGACTGTGTTCTTGTTTTCGTTGGGTTTGCTTTTCAAACAAAAATTTGGTGATGTCCCATGTATCCAATGTGGTTAAAAATGCAAAGAAATGCAAATTGAGGTGTAAATTGAGTGCAAATTTACATTTTACGGGTTGGGGGGAGGACGACCGCACAGGAAGACCCCGCAAAGCGACCCGTAAAACAGGATGCGGGTCGGCTTTGTGGGGTCTACCTTTGCGGCTTTTCGCTGCGGACGGCAAAACAGCCTTTCCGCGAACTGCAAACGTGAAATGCGGGTCGGCAGGATGCGGGGTCTGGTAGAGATGCTCTAAGTTGAGTAAGACAAGAGAGCGCCGGTTAACATGAATAAAAAACTACTCCCTTCGTTCCTAAATATAATACATTTTAGAGCTTGCAATATACACTACATACGAATGTACATAGACGTATGTTAAAATGTTGATTCATTCATTTATCTTCGTATGTAGTCTATATTCGAATCTCTCAAAAGGACATATATTTAGGAACGGATGGAGTAAATCATTCTGCTGCTTGCATCCGTCATCGGTGTACCTCTAGAAAGTCCACTACATTAAAGTACTCATAGCAGAATAGTGTGGTCAGCTACTATCATGCATAGAAAGCGCAACCAACTAGGAGTGAAACTATTGGTCTATGGGTGTATATACAGCCTATTTATAAAAACAATTAAATAAAAAGTCAAAAAAATTGAAAATACTTTTAAAATTAAATTGACCTTCAATTATACTTGCAAAAAAGAAGTTCCACAAAAAGAAAAATAACCCATTGACTTCTTTTAGAAAAAAAGAAAAATTTCATCCAATATTATTTTTGCCCTGTCAATGCTGATTTTTTAATCGTGCAAATTTACATACTAGTGCGAAAGAAATTATAGTAAAAATCTTATTCTTTTACTTTTATTTTTTGTATTATTATTTTTCCTCATATGGTGTGTATATACACCCAGAAACCAAAGGTTCTTCCCCAACAAACTGTTGCTCAAATGAACGCTGCTACGGATCTATTAGTACCAGCAGCATCCATGCATCACCCTGGTCAAGGAAAATCGTATATTAACTAGGGTGGTTGCACTGGACCAACAAGTGTCTCATCAGACGCGTGCTAGCATCACTCGCAGGAGTATTAATTCAACTACCAGCAACGCTATTCCATCCGCCCGATCGCTCCCCATATACGACACGACGTTGACACAGGTCGCTGGAGTGTCATGCCTCAAGTTCAGACCTTTGCTTTCTAACCCGCTTGCTCCAGAGGTAAGCATTCCAGTGAACATCAATACTAGAATTTCTTAGATAGTTCGTGTCAATGCCTATAAATCAGCCCCTCCCCGCCCCAATCCCAGTATCCCACCACATCAATCAATAAGCCTCCAAGACCAAAAGTCCCCTGCATCTCCCGAGCGTCAGAGTTGAGCCAGAGTTTGCTTCGAGAGTTTAAACTTATTCCATCACGATGGCGTCACAGGTGATCGAGGTGAACAGAAATGGCGC
>NW_021224655.1:0-1349 GCF_002162155.2 Triticum dicoccoides
CTCGGATGAGCTCCGGCGACACGCGGGGGAGCCGAGCAGGGGAGCTCCGGCGCGGGGGAGGGGACCTCCGGCGCGGGAGAGGAGTGGGGGAGACGACATGGAGCGAGGGGCTTGTCGGGAATTCAGTGGGGGTATTTCTGAAAAAAGACCTCGGGGACAACTATTATCGGACGGAGGGAGTATGTCCTAAGATTTGCTGCTTCAATCTGAACTTGTGAATGATTGCCATCTCTACCTGCAAAAAACGTTGGTTGTAACACTCCTGATGGTGTGGCCTAACCAGCTGTTTTGAACGCATTGATATGATGAAATTATTTTTTGACTTCAAAATGAGCACCAAGGGGTTTATCAATTTTCTGGATCATAATTTAAGAAAATGAGCACCAAGAACTTCTCCTGACCATAATTCAAGAAATGATCAGCACTTGATTGATTTTCTGTGAATCACTATTTAAACAGCACAGCACTGTAATTTGTTCAGATGCTCTGCTCTACACCTTGAGGGCTGTTATGAAACCAGTGGTAACAGTTGAAGATGGTAACTACAAATAAATTGGACTGGTATCAGGGATCTTGAGGGTCAGTAAACAAAATCTAGAGTTATAGATAATCAAAACTCTAGTCGCTGAACATGAACTGAAAACATGAAATAGTATAGAGCAGAGCATCATAATGTGTTTTCTTAGTTTTCGTATACCGATTCGATGCTTGAGAGCAAACTTTGATGCTTAGCATTGTCATTTGTCAATGACCCTAAATCTGAAACTTATTTGCTTGTGAGACATGTTCAACTGAATTTGGAAGCATCTGAACCCGCCTTTACTTGTGCAGGTGATCAATGAAGGTTTCAGTGAAGGAATCATCCAAGTGAAAGCAGAGAAGTTCACCATTAATGATGCCGCTAATTTTCCTAAACGGTCAACACATTGTTCTTATAGTAACTGGCTTCCTCTTCGAGTCCCAACATGACAAATGAAGCTTGAGCATTGTCTAACTATACAAAGTTGAAAGGATCATGCGTCAGCGTGCCCCAACCCGGCCCTATATCTTGTATGGAGCTTGAAGGGAAGGCTTAGTGGCTGACCAGTGTTACATGGTGCTTCTGGGATGTGCATTTTTATGTTTACATGCTAGTTTATGTTGCCGTAGCATGATGTCAACTTTTCTCTATCTTGCTAGGCATTATATACAAGTTTTTCGGCCATTTGTACTTTGATGCATTTGCGGTATATTAAGTGTAGAATCAGGGGAGAGAGGGGGTGGCGGCTGGGATAGAGAAATAGCCTGGTGTTGTATTCTGTTGGAGTTAGGGTTCCCTGTACAAGGGGTCAACACATATATAGGCTGCT
>NW_021224656.1:0-1186 GCF_002162155.2 Triticum dicoccoides
TCATGCTGACGAAACTCTCCCTCGAAGCTCTGCTGGATCGTGAGTTTGTGGGACGTCACCTAGTTGAACGTGTGCTAAACTTGGAGGTGCCATGTGTTCGGTACTTGGATCGGTCGGATCGTGAAGACGTACGACTACATCAACCGCATTGTCATAACGCTTCCGCTTACGGTCTACGAGGGTACGTGGATGACACTCTCCCCTCTCGTTGCTATGCATCACCATGATCTTGCGTGTGCGTAGGAAAATTTTGAAATTACTATGTTCCCCAACACTTATATCAAGAAATTATGAAAGAGATAGCACCCGTAGAGATAGAAGACATAGATGTTACTATTAAACTTGCTAATAGAGACACTATATCACCAATTTGGATTGTTAGAGATGTTGAAGTCTTGTGTGGGAAAATAAAATACCCTACTGATTTTCTTGTTCTTGGTTCCCCACAAGATGACCTTTGTCCCAATATCTTTGGTAGACCTTTCTTGAACACCGTTAATGCTAAGATAGATTGCAAGAAACAAACTGTCGGTGTTAGTTTTGGTGATGAGTCTCATGAGTTTGATTTTTCCAAGTTTAGTAGAAAGCTTCATGAAAAAGAATTTCCTAGTAAGGATGAATTAATTGGTCTTGCTTCTAATCATGTACCACCTACTGATCCTTTAGAACAATACTTGCTAGACCAAGAAAATGATTTTCATATGCATGAAATAAATTAAATAGATAAGATTTTCTTGGAACAACGTCCTCTACTTAAACACAACTTGCCTATTGAAACTCTAGGAGGTCCTCCTCAGGTGATCCCGTGTTTGAATTAAAACAATTGCCACACACTTTGAAATATGCATATCTTAATGAAAAGAAGATATATCATGTCATTATCAGTGCTAACCTTTCAGAACATGAAGACGAAAGATTATTGAAAGTTCTAAGGAAGCACCGAGCTACTATTGGATATACTCTTGATGATTTAAAGGGCATTAGTCCCACTCTATGTCAGCACAAAATTAATATGGAACCTGATGCTAAACCCATTGTTGATCACCAACATCGGTTAAATACGAAGATGAAGGAAGTGGTAAGAACAGAAATCTCAAAGCTTCTGGAAGCAGGTATAGTCTATCCTATAGCTGATAGTAGATGGGTAAGTCCTGTTCATTGTGTCCCTAAGAAAGGAGATATAACT
>NW_021224657.1:0-2588 GCF_002162155.2 Triticum dicoccoides
GGGGCAGAAGAGTCTTCTGTCCCAATTCCAGAAATGCTGATGTGGTCTTGATCAAGCTGCCATTGTTCTTGTCCACTGCTTTGCTTTGTACTATATGGCAGCCCCTGTCACATACTGCCTTCATGGATCTGCACTTACCATAGAGGAACACAAATCGAGTAATTTCAGTTAATTTTAAATTATACAATTGCTTGTTTACTTATTACTATTATAGATGCAAGTTCCGACCCACAAGACAAAAAAAGAAGATGTTCGAACCACTTGAGGCCACGTCCTCGGAAGGATTTCCCCCTGTCATGGGAAAGGTGAGAGAAATGGAAAAACAAATCTTTATTACCGAAAAAAAGCTTTCGCCCCGCTTTATATATAAAGCACCAATTAATAAGCACCCAGTACAAACACACGCCCCGCCACCACAACACACGCACACACCCAGGACAGGATACATAGGTGCTGAGCGCAGCAACACCATCCCTAGCACTACCACTACGCAGAGATGAAGCCACATATGACGAACCATGCGCTCCAAGGCGGCGCCTTCAGGAAGGGAACGACACCGGAGCGCCACCACCGCCCGATCCAAAGATCAGAGTTTTCTCCGGAACCGCATGACGGGCAATGAGAGCCGCGACAATGCCTTTAAGAAGGGAACAATCTTCGCTGCCGCCGGTCTGTCGAAAGATAGAACAGATTTTCACCCCGACCAACACTCATCGCCAGCGAACGCCACACCACGTCCACCACGCCGCCCACACGGCCATGGTGACCGGGCAACACCAAGGCATGGGCTCTGCCCACGAGCACCGCTCTACCACCACCAGGGCCACCGCCCTAGCATCTAAGACCTCGACACCACCTCACCCGAGACCCGTCGCACCCCAACGAAAGAGACGAGCGGAAAGGTCCCACCTTTCGCACCCCTGGACGACCCCGGCGTCGAGACCCAAAGGTCGGCCAAGACTGGCATCCACTGACCCGTCATGCTGCCCCGAGCGCGAGACAAGCTCAGTCCTGCAGCATTGAGAGGGGGACGAGGTCAGTCCTGCTGCATCATGCGTGAGATGAGCTCCGTCCAGCCGCGTCGGGCGCGGGACGAGCTCGGTCCTGTAGCACCGGGACGCGAGACGGGCGGTGGACCGCAGCTGGGAAAGAACCAGGCCTTCGACGAAAGTAGCAACCGGACGCCGAGGAGAGGTATCGAAGGCCGAAGTAGTCCACCTGCAAACGAGCCGATGCCGGCGAAGAACCAACCGTCGATGCAGCCGGAACCGCCGAGCTGCCGTGTAGATACCAAGCAGCAGGGAGGCCACCATACCACGCCGCGCCGCCGTAGCCCACGACCAGAACAGCCACCACGCCGAGCCGCTGCCCAACCCTGCGCCGCTCGCCAGGACCAAGCCTAGGTCCGACAGAGCAGGCCACCACCAGACACACCTCCTCCTGCCAGCCCCGCCGCCAAAGCACCGGCAGTCGCGCCGCCAGGGTGCAGCCACCGCGGCACCGCCAACCATCCCCGCCGCCGCATCCAGGAAAGGGCGCGACGCTCAGATCTGGTCGCTTGCCCCGGTCGACCGCGACCACCCACCACGCGCCAAGGCCAACCCGACGACAACGGCCACAACCAGCCACCCGCCGAGGACCGCCGCTGCACCCCGTCGCCGGATCTCGCAGATCGGCACGCGCCGCCGCGCAGCCGCCACACCCAGCGAAGGGGGAAGGAGAAGAAAGGAGGGCGCCCAGGAAGAGGCCCCGCCCCCGCCCTCACTGGTGCCCACCCAGGCTTCGCCGGTAGAGCGCCTCCGACAACGGCGAGACGAGCGGGGAGAGGGGAAGGCCCGTCGGCGCGCGGGTGGAGTCGCCCCCTGAGTCGCCAGAGGAGGGCGACGCGGGGGTGTTTTTTCTCTTGATTCCAGACGACGCCAGCGCATCACTTTTTGTTTGTACAAATCTTTATTTGGACAAGTTTGTTTCTTTTCTTAGAAAAACATAGGACATTCCATCAAAATCACTGAAAGCTAACTTACATTCCGATTCGTGCGACAAATAAGACCAAAAAAATTGAACACAGTTTTAGTTTACAGTGACATAATTCCAGATCGTGTTTCAAGCAGCATATGGCCATGCTCTCATGAACAAAGTTCCACGATGCATGCATGCATGCATGCCTGCTGAATATTGCAAAGCAATGGTTACAGCTTATATAGATTAATTACGAGTGGCAACGGCAGTATGCAGACTGAAAAGCTCGAAAGATGGATCAACGAAGAATCCGTCGCATCAGGTGCAGGCATCGAAGTTCGATCATGGCATGGCAACAACATCGGCTACCAACTACCTGGCTCTCAACCTTTCTGTCCTATTTCTTGTTCTCCAATTCAGCATCAGTGTGCTTGTAATCGAGTGATTCAGAACCAAATACTCTAGTTCTATGAATTTCACTGAGTAAACTATTGCCGTGAGCCAGACATTTTGCCCACCGCCACCACCGCGCACTAAGGCGACATCTACCATCAAGACACGACAACAGTGAGCTGTGAGCAGACTAACTACAGCGGGAGGCGATAGAGCCCCTTAGAGCATCTCCACCA
>NW_021224658.1:0-1576 GCF_002162155.2 Triticum dicoccoides
CCACAATTTCTAACACCTCAAAACACAAAAAAGGTAGAAGGAGATGAAAATGCAAGTGTTGAGATTCTATTCTGACCATGTCCTCAGGATAGTCGCTGATGACATTCTTGGTTGGAAGATGTGCCTCTCACGAGGTGAAGAAAAATATACAGAATTCTAACCAGCTGATCCGCTGTGTCGACGTGATATAAATGTAAGTGAGCCATAATAACTTCTAGTATATATACCTGAACACACATGAAATGAATGAAACTTCAGAGAAACATATCAAATCTATTTGAAAGTAGCAATCATTGTTTAAACATCTCAAATAAATCATAACTAAAAAGAGATGTTCTCCTTATCACCATGTTCTAAGCATGAAGGAGTTTAACATCTCCACTCTATCATTCAGCCTAAAGATAAAAAAGATCTGATGCAGGAAGGAACTAAAATAAAGATTCTGGGAACAGGTTGGCAAAGAAGTGAAGCGTGCCTAAGTTGTGCTATCCATTGTAAAAAAATACTGAGCTTTTGAAATAAAAATAGGACTACCCTGCATAATATCGCATCTCACAAGCCAATCTGGTCGAACCACAATATGTAATCAAGTCACAAAGCCAATCAAGCCACATGACTGTAGTGGTCAGACGGATCAGCTAAGGAACAATATGCATCAGCCAAATTGTTCATCAGCGTACAGATCAATACATCATATATTTAGATCAAGCAAACTAACACCAGAATAAAAATGCTCCCAAGTTCATTGCTCATATGCATTTACCAAAAAAATGTGACTGTGCATAGCTTACATCCATGATCCAGAATGTTGAGGGTTGGAAGGGAGGAATGAGAGAAATAGGACCTTCGCCCCAAGCATCATAGACCCAGTCTTTGAATGATAGTTTTCCTGATTAACATGCCCTGTTGCATGCACTGCCAGCCTCTGATCTCCCCGCAGGGCCCGGGATGTCTGAATAACACGGTATATAATATAGTGAGTAGATACCAACAAACATACCCACATATACACACATGAATGATTACACGGAAAGAAATATTGCATAGAAGGTCATGATTCACACGAACTATGTCTTTCATCCAAGATAGCCTGACTGTAATATTAGGACGATATGAAATATTAAGATGCCTGAAATAAAGCTTTCTCTATTCGTAATAATATTTCTCCCAGAAATATTACAGTCAGGCTATCTTGGAATAATTACATGACAGGGGGCATCAACACATCATCATACCAAAATAAAGGAGAAAAAAAGAAGAACGGGAAAAGTTTATGTTCGAGTAATTACTACCTGAAATATCATCATAGTAATTTCGGTTGTCCCTTGATGCTCAACTATTGCCATTCTACAATGGATGCATGACCAAAGATCCCTTGCCAACAGAACCGAGAGCAAACCTGAAAAATGACAAAAGCATTGGCAGTACTTCCAGCAACATAAATCACACTATTATTGCATACCCTATTATAACTTTCAGACTGCTCTCCCATACGTGACTAATTCAGTCAATTAGATGGGAACTTAAGTAAATAAAAAACATGACCTAGCAGACTGTAGAACCTGAATTAATATTA
>NW_021224659.1:0-1759 GCF_002162155.2 Triticum dicoccoides
TTGCAATCTCTCTGTCTCCCTTCGTAACATTTTGGTCTAACCGAAGTGAGCGATCGGTCCCATCGAGATTGAAATGTAAACTCTCTGTTTCCTTTTTGTAACATTTCGGTCTCACCGAAAAGACAAATCGGTCCCACCGAGTTTACCTGACCAACTCTCTGGAAAGCTTATTACCAAATCGGTCTCACCGAGTTTGTGTAATCGGTCTTATCGAGATTACATTATGCCCTAAACCCTAATCGAATCAGTCTCACCGAGATGCATGTCGGTCCCATCGAAAATCACTAACGGTCACTAGATTTGCTAAATCGATCCGACCGAGTTTAACAATTCGGTCCCGCCGAGTTTAGTAAATTGTGTGTAACGGTTAGATTTTGTGTGGAGGCTATATATACCCCTCCACCTCCTCTTCATTCATGGAGAGAGCCATCAGAACGAACCTACACTTCCAACTTACATTTCTAAGAGAGAACCACCCACTCATGTGTTGAGACCAAGATATTCCATTCCTATCATATGAATCTTGATCTCTAGCCTTCCCAAGTTGCTTTCCACTCAAATCTTCTTTCCACCAGATCCAAACCCATTGAGAGAGAGTTGAGTGTTGGGGAGACTATCATTTGAAGCACAAGAGAAAGGAGTTCATCATCAACGCACCATTTGTTACTTCTTGGAGAGTTGTGTCTCCTAGATTGGCTAGGTGTCACTTGGGAGCCTCCGACAAGATTGTGGAGTTGAACCAAGGAGTTTGTAAGGGCAAGGAGATCGCCTACTTCGTGAAGATCTACCGCTAGTGAGGCAAGTCCTTCGTGGGAGACGACCATGGTGGGATAGACAAGGTTGCTTCTTCGTGGACCCTTCTTGGGTGGAGCCCTCCGTGGACTTGCGCAGCTGTTACCCTTCGTGGGTTGAAGTCTCCATCAACGTGGATGTATGATAGCACCACCTATCGGAACCATGCCAAAAACATCCGTGTCTCCAATTGCGTTTGAAACCTCCAAACCCTTCCCTTTACTTTCTTGCAAGTTGCATGCTTTAATTTCCGCTGCCTATATACTCTTTGCATGCTTGCTTGAATTGTGTGATGATTGCTTGACTTGTCCTAAAGTAGCTAAAATCTGCCAAAGTCTAAAATTGGGAAAATGTTAAGTTTTTATTGGTCAAGTAGTCTAATCACCCCCCCTCTAGACATACTTCAAGGTCCTACAAATGAAATTGATGATTCACAATTGCCCTACTCATGGTTTGAATTTATGGATGATCATACAAAAATTTTATGCCGGATTGAACTTTGCTTCTAGAAATCTTTTAGATTCGTCCGCGGGAGGCACGTTTATGGAAATCACTTTAGGGTATGCTAGAAAACTTCTTGATAATATTATGGCTAATTATTCTCAATGGCACACCGAAAGATCTACTAGTAAAAAATTGCATGCTATAGAAGAAATTAATGTTTTGAGTGGAAAGATGGTTGAACTTATGAAGTTGTTTGACACTAAGAATACTCCTCTTGATCCCAATGATATGCCTTTGTCTACTTTGATTCAGAATAATAATGAATCTATGGATGTGAATTTTGTTGATAGAAATAGTTTTGGAAACAATGCTTATAGAGAAAACTTTAATACTAGACCGTTCCCTAGTAATTCCTCTAATAATTATGGAAATTCCTACAATAATTCTTATGGTAATTTTAATAATATGCCCTCTGATTTTGAGAATTGTGTGAAAGAATTTATGATCTCTCAAAAGAATTTTA
>NW_021224660.1:0-1477 GCF_002162155.2 Triticum dicoccoides
GAGTCTGAATTATTGAAAGGTTCAAGTAATTTCAGTGTGAAGTTGAAAGATCGTCGTGACAAGAGGATAAAAGATCTATGATATGATCATAGAGATGAATATCTGAATCACGAGTTTGGCACAGAATTAAGACATTGTGGAAATTGTTTCACAACTGATACAGCCTGGAACACCATAGTGTGATGGTGTGTCCAAACGTCATAGTTGCACCCTATTGGATATGGTGCATACCATGATGTCTCTTATCGAGTTACCACTATCGTTCATGGGTTAGGCATTAGAGACAACCACATTCACTTTAAATAGGGCACCACATAATTTCATTGAGACGACACCGTATGAACTATGGTTTGGAGAAACCTAAGTTGCCGTTTCTTGAAAGTTTGGGGCTGCGACGCTTATGTGAAAAGGTTTCAGGTTGATAAGCTCGAACCCAAAGCAGATAAAATGCATCTTCATAGGACACCCAAAACAGTTGGGTATGCCTCCTAATTCAGATCCGAAAGCAATAGGGATTGTTTCTTGAATCGGGTCCTTTCTCGAGAAAAGTTTGTCTCGAAAGAATTGAGTGGGAGGATGGTGGAGACTTGATGAGGTTATTGAACCGTCACTTCAACAAGTGTGTAGCAGGGCACAGGAAGTTGTTCCTGTGGCACGTACACCAACTGAAGTGGAAGCTTATGATAGTGATCATGAAACTTCGGATCGAGTCACTACCAAACCTCATGGGATGACAAGGATGCGTACTACTTCAGAGTGGTACGTAATCATGTCTTGGAAGTCATGTTGCTAGACAACAATGAACCTACGAGCTATGGAGAAGCGACGGTGGGCCCGGATTCCGATAAATGGCTCAAGGCCATAAAACCCGAGAGAGGATCCATGTATGAAAACAAAGTGTAGACTTTGGAAGAACTACTTGATGGTCGTAAGGCTGTTAGGTAAATATGGATTTTGAAAGGAAGACAGACAATGATGGTAAGTGTCACCATTGAGAAAGCTCGACTTGTCGTTAAGATGTTTTTCGACAAGTTCAAGGAGTTGACTACGATGAGACTTTCTCACTCGTAGCGATGCTAAGAGTCTGTTGGAATTATATTAGCAATTACTGCATTATTTATGAAATCTTGCAGATAGGATGTCAAAACATTGTTTCCTCGACGATTCTTGAGGAAAGGTTGTATGTGATACAACCGGAAGGTTTTGTCTGTCCTGAAATATGCTAATAAGTATGCAAAGCTCCAGCAATCCTTCTGAGGACTGGAGTGAGCATCTCGGAGTTGGAATGTATGCTTTGATGATGATCAAAGATTTTGGGTGTATACAAAGTTTATGAGAAACTTGTATTTCCAAAGAAGTGAGTGGGAGCACTTTAGAATTTCTGATGAGTATATGTTGTTGACATATTAATGATCAGAAATGACGTAGAATTTCTGGAAAGCATATAGGGTTATTTGGAAAGTGTTTTCAATGGAAA
>NW_021224661.1:0-1841 GCF_002162155.2 Triticum dicoccoides
AGCACAAGATCGCCCTCTTGGAAAGATCTTGGCCTGACCTTCCGACTATGGTAGCGGCGCAAACCCTGCTGGTAGATGGCAGACCGGCTGAGGGCTAACAGCCGGCCTTCTTCCAGCAGGTCGACACCGTCTTCTCGTGCTTCCTTGGCCTCCGCCTCCGTATACATGGTTACCCGGGGCGAGTCGAACTCGATGTCGGTTGGGATGATCGCCTCGGCACCATACACGAGGAAGAAAGGAGTGAAGCCGGTTGACTTGTTTGGGGTAGTGCGCAGACTCCAGAGGACGGCCGGCAGCTCATCGAGCCAACAATCGGCTGAACGCTCAAGTGGTACGACCAGTCGGGGCTTGATGCCGGAGAGGATGAGGCCGTTGGCTCGCTCGACCTGGCCGTTTGACTGCGGGTGGGCGACGGACGCTAAGTCCAGCCGGATACCTTGGGCTGCGCAGAAACATGCCAAGGCTCCTTTGGCAAAATTCGTGCCATTTCGGTGATGATGCTGTGTGGCACGCCGTACCGAGTTGTTATGTCTGTGATGAATGTCACAGCAGTCGGCCCATTCAGCTTCTTGATCGGCTTTGCCTCAATCCACTTGGTGAATTTGTCCACGGCGACGAGCAAATGCGTCATGCCGCCGCGCGCCGTCTTGAATGGGCCCACCATGTCCAGTCCCCAAACGGTGAAGGGCCAGGTGAGGGGAATGGTCTTGAGTGCCGAAGCCGGCATGTGTTGCTTGGAGCTGAAGAGTTAGCACCCTTTGCAATATTTAACTAACTCCTTGGCGTCATCCAAAGCAGTCGGCCAAAAGAAACCATGGGGGAAGGCTTTGGCGACGAGTGATCTTGAGGCCGCATGGTGGCCGCATTCTCCTTGGTGGATGTCTCTGAGGATTGCAATGCCCTTCTCTTGCTCGACGCATTGCTGGAGGACTCCAGTGACACTGCGCTTGACGAGTTCTCTGTTGACGATTGTGTATGCTCTGGCTCGACGTTGGACTTGTCTTGCCTCTGTTCGTCAGCCGGTAGATCTTGGTTTTTACTAGGAAGTTGAGGATGGACTGAGCCCATGACGGAGACGCGACTTCTCCTACTGCCAATGTGGCTACTACCACCAGGGTGGGCGGGCTGGGTGGTGAAATGCTGGAGTCGACCGCCGGCTGTTGTGCTGGTGCAGTCCCCGGGCCAGCTACTGCAGTCCCCGAGCCGGGTGTGGCAGTCCCCGAGCCGGTTGCCGAAGTCCCCGGGCCGACTACTGAAGTCCCCGGGTCGCCTACTTGGTTCTTCGAGCCAGACCCGGCCGCGTCGGGGTCAGGCGGTACGAAGATGGAATCGGACTCTGGAGACGGCTTGATGGACGGCTTGAGGAGGCGTTGTAGAGCGACGCCGGTTGGTATTGCTTGCCGAGTGGAGCCTATTCGAGCCAGAGCATCAGCTGGCTCATTGTCGGCTTGCAGTACGTGGAGGAATTCACATCCTTCAAAATACCCACTGATCTGCTGAACGAGGAAGCGGTAGCTTGCCATATTTGCGTCCTTGGCATCCCAGTCGCCGGATGATTGATGGACCACCAAGTCCGAGTCGCCATAACATAGGATCCGGCGAATGCCGAGTTCTTTGGCAAGCCGGAGCCCGTGTATGAGCGCCTCATACTCGGCCACGTTGTTGGAGGCGGCAAAGTGAATTTGCAGTGTGTATCTGAGCTTGTCGCCTTTGGGAGAGGTGAGGATGATGCCGGCTCCCAAGCCGGTGCGCATCTTGGACCCATCGAAGTGCATGCGCCAATGAGTGGAGTCGGGAGCCGGCGGTAGGTACTGGGTCTCGGCCCAGTCGACGAGGAAGTC
>NW_021224662.1:0-1315 GCF_002162155.2 Triticum dicoccoides
ATATGGAAACTTGGACCCCTTGCATAGTTCATAGACAAGTGAAAGTGGATACTCTAAAATACGCAAGATAAGCGTGAGTGCTATGGATGGCGTTCTCGTAGGGAGACGGGAGCGGATCCATAGTGGTGTATTGATATGGTGAATATGTGGACTCGTGTGCGCCACCTCAAAAGAGTTACTTGCAGTCGTAGTTCAGGATAGCCACAGAGTCAAAGCTGGCTTGCTGCAGTTAAACCCCACCATCCCCTTTGTTGATAATGATGCATATGCAGATAGTTCTGATGTAAGTCTTGCTGGGTACATTTGTACTCACGTTTGCCTATTTTATGTTTTTGCAGAGAGACTTCGGTCTCGCTAGTAGTTCCGCGTGGACTTCGACGTTTAGCTTGTTACCTCAGCTACGATCTTGTGCCCTCGGCAGGATCTAGTAGATAGTCAGGCTTCTCAGCCTTTTTCTTTTATAGATGTCTGTACTCAGACATGATAGCTTCCGCTTGTGCCTTGACTTGTATGCTCTGATTGTTGGGTCATGAGACCCATGTTTGTAATGTCTCGCTCCTCGGAGCCTATTGATAAATTACTTGAGTCGTGGAATCATTTTGTGATGTCATGTTGTATTGCACATATCGAGCATATTGTGTGTATGTTATTGAAATGCTTGGTATGTGTGGGATCTGACTATCTAGTTGTTTATCTTTAGTAGCCTCTCTTACCGGGAAATGTCTCCTAGTGTTACCGCTGAGCCATGGTAGCTTGCTACTGCTCTGGAACACTTAGGCTGGCCGGCATGTGTCCTTCTTCGTTCCTGTGTCTGTCCCTTTGGGGAAATGTCACGCTTTGAGTACCGGAGTCCTGTTAGCCCGCTACAGCCCGGTTTACCGGAGTCCTGCTAGCCCAGTGCTACAGCCCGGACCCACTTGCTGATGACCGACACGTTCGAAGCTGGGTCATGAATGCATGTCCCTGTAAGTCTGTGCCACTTTGGGTTTACGACTAGTCATGTCAGCCCGGGCTCCTTATCATATGGATGCTAGCGACACTATCATATACGTGAGCCAAAAGGCGCAAACGGTCCCGGGCAAAGGTAAGGCGACACCCGTGGGGATACCGTGCGTGAGGCCGCAAAGTGATATGAGGTGTTACCGGCTAGATCGATGTGACATCGAGTCGGGGTCCTGACAGCGTTGGTATCAGAGCTTGACTGCCTGTAGGATTACCAAGCCAAACTGGTCGAAGTCGAGTCTAGAAATTCTTTAGTTATATAAGGGAATTGATTGTGGGATGGAACGTAAGGCTCTTTTTACTCCTTATACCT
>NW_021224663.1:0-1334 GCF_002162155.2 Triticum dicoccoides
TGACGGGTATTGCAAGTTGCCGAGGCGAGGTTTAAAGATGCTCACCGACGTGCGTGAGTAATTCCATTGTAGGCTTGCTGGATGGTAATGGGTTGGATGAGATTTATCATGTAATCGAGTTAGTTTTGTTAGGGTTTGATCCCTAGTATCCATTATGTTCCGAGATTGATGTTGCTATGACTTTGCTATGCTTAATGCTTGTCACTAGGGCCCGAGTGCATGATTTCAGATCTGAACCTATTATGTTTTCATGAATATATGTGAGTTCTTGATCCTATCTTGCAAGTCTATAGTCACCTATTATGTGTTATGATCCGTTAACCCCGAAGTGACAATAATCGGGATACTTACCGGTGATGACCGTAGTTTGAGGTGTTGATGTATTCCCGGTACTCTATTAAAAGGAGGCCTTAATATCCCTTAGTTTCCAATAGGACCCCATTGCCACGGGAGGGTAGGACAAAAGATGTCATGCATTTTCTTTTCCATAAGCACATATGACTATATCTGAATACATGCCAACATTATATTGATGAACTGGAGCTAGTTCTGTGTCACCCTATGTTATAACTATTGCATGAGGAATCGCATCCGACATAATTATCCATCACTGATCAATTGCCTATGAGCTTTTCATATATTGATCTTTGCTTAGTTACTTCTCCGTTGCCACTGTTACAATCACTACAAAACTGCTACCGTCACTTTTGCCACCGTTGCCGCTACTATCATATTACTTTGCTACTAAATACTTTGCTGTAGATATTAAGTTTCCAGGTGTGGTTGAATTGACAACTCAGCTGCTAATACTTGATAATATTCTTTGGCTCCCCTTGTGTTGAATCAATAAATTTGGGCTGAATACTCTACCCTCGAGAACTGTTGTGATCCCCTATACTTGTGGGTTATCAAGACTATTTTCTGGCGCTGTTGCCGGGGAGCATAGCTCTATTCTTTGAGTCACTTGGGATTTATATCTGCTGATCACTATGAAGAACTTGAAAGATAAAAGAACCAAGATTTTCCCTCAACTATGAGTGGAGGTAAGGAACTGCCATCTAGCTCAGCACTTGATTCACCTTCTGTTTTGAGTAAACTTGCGACACCTACTCCTGCTATTCATTCTGATATGTCGCATGTTATTGACGATGCCACTTCTACTTTGCATGATACTTATGATGAAACTACTTCTATGCTTGATAATACTGTGTCATTAGGTGAATTTCTTGATGAACAACTTGCTAGGGTTAGAGAGAATGAAATTACTGAAACTGATAATATTGATGAAAGTGATGATGAAGATTCTCCCCTAGATATGAATTGCCCATTATGCC
>NW_021224664.1:0-751 GCF_002162155.2 Triticum dicoccoides
TATTTAGTAGCAAAGTAATATGATAGTAGCGGCAACGGTGGCAAAAGTGACGGTAGCAGTTTTGTAGTGATTGTAACAGTGGCAACGGAGAAGTAACTAAGCAAAGATCAATATATGAAAAGCTCATAGGCAATTGATCAGTGATGGATAATTATGTCGGATGCGATTCCTCATGCAATAGTTATAACATAGGGTGACACAGAACTAGCTCCAGTTCATCAATATAATGTTGGCATGTATTCAGATATAGTCATATGTGCTTATGGAAAAGAAAATGCATGACATCTTTTGTCCTACCCTCCCGTGGCAATGGGGTCCTATTGGAAACTAAGGGATATTAAGGCCTCCTTTTAATAGAGTACCGGGAATACATCAACACCTCAAACTACGGTCATCACCGGTAAGTATCCCGATTATTGTCACTTCGGGGTTAACGGATCATAACACATAATAGGTGACTATAGACTTGCAAGATAGGATCAAGAACTCACATATATTCATGAAAACATAATAGGTTCAGATCTGAAATCATGCACTCGGGCCCTAGTGACAAGCATTAAGCATAGCAAAGTCATAGCAACATCAATCTCGGAACATAATGGATACTAGGGATCAAACCCTAACAAAACTAACTCGATTACATGATAAATCTCATCCAACCCATTACCATCCAGCAAGCCTACAATGGAATTACTCACGCACGTCGGTGAGCATCTTTAAACCTCGCCTCGGCAACTTGCAATACCCGTCA
>NW_021224665.1:0-1654 GCF_002162155.2 Triticum dicoccoides
TGTTTTCTTTTCGAGTTGTTTCTGTTTCAGATCTAGAGCATCATGTCATCTCCAAGCGCCCCAAGGACAAGTTTTTCGAGAGGGTTATCAACCCCTATCTCGTGGAGGTGCTGCATCATCCTCAAACCGTTGAGATGCGTGAGGGGGTGCTGCACATCCGTGATGTGGAGGGACCAAGGCGTACCGGGAGCGTGGAGACAAAGCTCGAAGCTGTGGAGCAAGAAGTTTTCAAGTGTCAAGGGATGGTGGAGCGTGGACTCAACGCCAACCAGATGATGATCACGGAGTTCACCAACAACCACAAGCTGGATGCCAAAGTCATTGGGGAGACCATCTTCAAGCTTCAAGAGAAAATCGAGCACCTCCAAGCCCAGATTTATGACCTGCAAAACCAGAACTGTGAGTATGAATATAGATTCAAGCGGATGAGTTTGGCTGCAGATTTAAGGATCCCGGAGACTCGATCATCCTTTATGATGGAGATCCTATGCCTTGGAAGACGGACGACAAGCCTACATCATCAACAACTCCTACTTCACCACCTCCGAGGAAATAATCACTTGGGTATGGGCACTCCCCTTGGAAACTGCCAAGCTTGGGGGAGGTGCCCCGGTATCGTATCACCACCACACTCCTATCTTTACCGCTTTATTTAGTTCGATCCTTTTAGTAGTATCTTGATCTAGTAGATTGAAGTTTTAATATCAAGTAGTTTTGAGTTTTGCTTTGTGATCTCTTTATGTAATCGAGTCTGTGTGATGTCTATAATAAAGATTAGTGTTGAGTCAAGGGCTTTGCCATGATTGCTATGATCTTGAGAAAGTAGAAAGAACAAAACAGTTCATATTGATCTTATGGATAGTGATAACTTCACACATAGAAAGTATGAGGCATAAAAAGTGTTGAGAGTTGATGAACATAGCCTTGGTCATCGTTGCAATTAATAGGAAGTGATAAGGAAAGAGGGGTTCACATATAAATATATTATCTTGGACATCTTTTATGATTGTGAAGCACTCATTAAGTATGACATGCTAAAAGAGTTGATGTTGGATAAGGAAGACAACGTAATTGTTTATGTTTTCCGACATCTCAGTTAAAGTATATTGTCATTGACCTTCCAAAACATGTCGAGCTTGCCTTTCCCCCTCATGCTAGCCAAATTCCTTGCACCAAGTAGAGATACTACTTGTGCTTCCAAATATCCTTAAACCCAGTTTTGCCATGAGAGTCCACCATACCTACCTATGGATTGAGTAAGATCCTTCAAGTAAGTTGTCATCAGTGCAAGCAATAAAAATTGCTCTCTAAATATGCATGACTTATTAGTGCAGAGAAAATAAGCTTTGTACGAACTTGTTGTGGAAGTAATAAAAGCGACAGACTGCATAATAAAGGTCCACATACAAGGGGCAATATAAAGTGACGTTCTTTTGCACTAAGATTTTATGCATCAACCCTAAACGCGCATGACAACCTCTGCTTCCCTCCGCGAAGGGCCTATCTTTTACTTTATGTTTTTACTTTATGCTTGAGTCAAGGTGATCCTCACCTTTCCCTTTTTCATTTTATCCTTTGGCAAGCTCTTCGTGTTTAAAAGATCATGATACATATATCCAATTGGATGTAAGTTGGCATAGGCTATTATTGTTGA
>NW_021224666.1:0-4880 GCF_002162155.2 Triticum dicoccoides
ATGAAGCTGATGATGATGAACTTGCAGAAATCATCAGAGACCGACAAGAAAGGGCCGCTAGAGCCAAAGGCACAAATGTGCCACTGCTTTTGGATCCAAGGGCGATCCTTGATTACATTGATCTCTGGCACAAGGATCCAAATACTCCTATGCCTGATTTCAAGTTGACTCCTGGTCAAAGTCACATGCTGACCCATTTCATCACTGAAGAGAAATGGAAATTTGAGAAGGACAGGAAGATCAAGAAGACTCAGTTCAGAAAAGAGAAGTTCCTAAAGAATAACGTTGTCAATATGACACCTGATGAACTCCTCAAGATCCAAGCTGAAATCAAAACCCTCAGAATGACTTCAATGCTTACTATGCTGATTGGCAAGGAGCCAAAGTCAGGTTTGTGAAACTGACTGAGAAATTCACAAATGTTGCAGCCCCATCGCAACAAGAAATTCCTCATGCCGAAGCATCTGCTCAGCCAACTAAAGAACATGCCAGCACTGCTAATGACATTCAGGCTGCTGAAGAAAATGCTAGTTCCAGGGCTGATGACTCCATTCCAGCCGTTGAAGAAATTGTCAGGGCATCCACTAGTGGTGCGCCTGAAGAAACTGAAAAAGTCAGGGCAACTGCATCAGTTGCGCCTAAGGAAATTCAACCAGAAACCTCAGTTCCATCTGCGCCTACACCGACTCCAATTCTTCCATGTGCATTCGATGTGAAGAAGACCAAGGCTACAGAGCGAGCTGCAGTGAAGAAAAGGAAAGCATCTAGTGCTTCAGAATCTTCAGCTCCAAAGAAGATGAAGCCTCTGACAAGCTCTATTGAGAATCCAATTGATGTTATTCCAATTTCCACCATGTCATCAAAGGACCTTGTTCCTTTTGGTGAGGAATATGTGATCCCAAGCGGATCTAATGAAGAACCTCAATCTGCCGCTTCGTCAGAGCAGGTTGATAAAGAAATTGAAGTGGATGCGATCCCTTCAATGCCTGTTGCTTCCTCGCCAATGCCTCAGTTCACAGCTGAAGAGGCTGGCGTTGAAGAAATTGAAGATGAAGACGTGGACATTCAATGCACAACGCCCGTGATGAATGATGACTTTTGGGAAAGTCAGTACCCCAATACTCCACTCTTCACCCCACTTCAACAAATACCTCAGTCCCCTGCACCAACTGTTCAAATGGGCTCTGAAGAAACTCATCCCACCTCGTCTATGCAAGAAGACATTCCAGCCGCTAGTGCTGAAGAAGCTGCTGTTGTTGAACCCTTGAACACATAGCCTGCTACTGAAGAGGAACCAGAAATTCCTCAGCCTTAAGAACCTGAGATTGCGATTCCTGAGGTTGTGATGCAACTCACTGACACTCTAGTGCCCAAGCCAACGGATCCATTCTCAAAGAAGCAAAAGTTCAAGGCTGAAGATTTCTTCAGCGAGCATGTGTTCTTCACTGACTATAACCCCTATGACTCTGCTCGCATAAGGAAGAGGCGTTTCTGGACTGCTAGTCAAGCAAATTTCTATTCGTCAGTACTTTCAACATAGACAAAGTCTTCGATCATGAACACATTCCTCATGTAGACATGGAGTCTCTGTCGTGCTTCGAACCAGTCCTCAGTGTTCTTCATGATGCTGGATTGCTAAGATTCTGCACTGACATCTGTGACTGGAATGAAGAACTTATTCTTCAATTCTATGCAACGCTGCACATCACAGGAAACTCTGAAGATGTGAATTCATGGGTGCTGGACTGGATGTCTGAAAATACTCACTACAAGGCACCAGCAACTGAATTACTTCGTGCCCTTCCACTCAATCCTCCCCTTGACGGTGCTCGTTGTGTCTACAGTGAACCTGAACTTTCAAATCATTTCATGCAAGTGTTGATGAAGCCTTTGAAGCCAGGACAGGCTCCTCGAACCAAATTCCTCGTCAAGGAATTACTATATGTGCCCCAGACTGTCTATTGCATTCTGTCGAAGACAATGAGCCCTATCAAAGGCCACGACTCAAATGATGAAGAGGTCGTTGGCATCATGAAGAACATGCTTTTCAATATCATTCATGGCGTTCCCGTCAATTTCCATGATTTCTTCATGAGGACTTTGGCGAATATTGCTATGTCACCATTTGAGCTGAAGCCTTATGCACCATGGATTATGAGATTCATCAGGACAAGGGCTTCACTAAATTACAAAGCTGACACTTTGAACCATGGCAGCTACTTGCCCCCGATTGAAGTCCTCAAACGGACATATTCCTCAGCTGATGACAAAGGCAACGCATCTGCTGTGATAGATGAAGGCATTCGTCCATTGGATGGTCAATTTCGCAAGGCTGCATCCTACTCCACCAATGATGACTCTCCCACACATGACTCTGCCGCCAAGCAAAATCCTCAAGCCATAGCTCCCAGGATGATGACTGATCGTGAGTTACTCCTCAGTCTTCATCAGAAGGTTGATCGCAATCATAAATGGGTTAAGCGTCAGTTTGGTTCAATTCTTCACAACATGACCTCGACACACAATGCCGTGAAGAAAAACCAATACTACCTCCATGAAACCTTCAACCGTACCTGGACTGTTCTATCTCATGTCTACAGCGCTGTAGATCTGAAGAATATGGGTCTCAAGGAAGAATTTGACTGGTCTGCACCCCCACCGAAGAAGTTCAAGAAGGTCAAAGTCCCTTCCTTTGTGGCCAGCTCCTATTCTTCATCACGAGAGACTGATGAAAATGAAGATTTGGATGACACTGCAGTAGGCCCTACTACAACAACCGACCCCGATAACGTTGGCGCTCCTCCATCAACTTGATATTATTCAGGGACGTTAGTCCTTAGTTTCGATCCTTTTGGTCATTCGATGACAAAGGGGGAGAAATTTGAGTTAGTCTTCAAGCGGGTCTATTATATGGGCGTTTTTTTGCTAAGTTACAACTCTCGTTCTTCTAAAACTTTATTGGATCGAGTTGTAATCTTAAACCCGATGGTGCCCTGATACTTTTGATGCACTGTGCTTTGATACTCTCGATATGTTATTCTGCATGCTTGTTTCTCATTAATGTTGCTGCACGCATGTTGAATTTCATCAGGCACCATATTTCATCATGCATTTCAAATTCTTCATATCATATGTCAAATGCGTGTATGAATTACAAGATATAGGGGGAGATCTCCATGATTCAACTCTTCAAGTGTGCATTGCTTCAAAAGCAAATTCCTCACTATGCACATCTTCAGGGGGAGTTCTTCTATATCTTGCAATCAATTTCCTCAATATCAGTACTTACACTTCACATGTTTATCCCCGTTGAAAACTTAACCTATATTGTCATCAATCACCAAAAAGGGGGAGATTGTAAGTGCATCTAGTGCCCCTTAGTGATTTTGGTGTATTGAAGACTTATAGGTTAAGGGACTAATGCATTTTTGAGTGTACACAGGTCTATAAGTCTATGAGGAGTTTGATATTTACAGGGAAAGTCGACCCCTAAAAATGAATATCTTCGACTGAAGATTTTGGTATTTCTGAAGACTTTCATGAAGACTTTGAAAGTGAAGAAATTGGTGTTACCGTGAAGACTTGATATTCATGCGAGGAATATGAAGCTTGAAGACTTTCGTTTTCATAGTTTTGCTTTTCTCTTTCTTGAGTCATAGGAAACACCGTACTATTAAAGGGGGTCGAGGAAATACTAAGAAAAAAAATTCCAAGTGATGCTCAACTCAAAATCCTACACCTACCAAACCCTTCGAGTGAAGCCTTTGGAAATCTCATACAGTTCAGTCAATTTCTTCAGTGACAGAGACGAAGTTCTTCTGGTCGCGGAGGAATTTGTTCTGACTGAGGAGTTAGGAATTCGCCAGTGCGGATTACCTACACAGTGAGAATCATGATAGCCCTGAGGAATTTGATAGTCAAATTTCCGACCGTTGCTGTGTTACGCTCCAGCTATCCCAAAATATCTTATCCACCTACCGGTCATATCAGACAAGGGCATTTATGTCTTATCATGTCGGGCTGCTCTCTAGGCTATAAATAGCTGCCCCCTACAACCACTAGTTGGTTGGCTGCTCCGAGAGAAACTGACACTTGTCATTTGAGAGCAACCCATCCTCCGAGGACTTTGAGCGAAAATCATCGAGTGAGGAAAAACCCCAAACCCAAACACCTACAAACCCAAAGTGATTGAGCATCACTGGAGTGATTGATCCTGCATGGATCCGACGCTTGTTACCTTTGAAGACTGTGCTTCTTCCAGACGGTTAGGCGTCATGGTCTAGAGCATCCAAGAGGAATTGTGGATGCCGAGTGACCGAGTCTGTGAAGGTTTGGAAGTCGCCTGAAGACTTACCACGAGTGATTGGACGAGGTCTGTGTGACCTTAGTTCAAGGAGAATACGGTGAGGACTTGATGTCCTGAGCTGCGTGCTCAGCGACTGGGTGTTCGGGACTGCATGTCCTCGAGTTTAAATACTCAGCCGCTCCAACCAGACGTACAATTGAGACAGCAGTTGGAATTGGTCTACCAAATCATTGACTTCACCAACCTTACTGGTTCTATTTCCTCAACTCTTTCATTTCCGCATTACTGTGTTGAGTGATTGTTCATATCTGTGTTTGAAGACTTTCACTGAAGACTTTCTTAATCTCCTCAGTTCAATTTCTTCAGTTTGTTTGTCTTCATCTTGTGTTATCCTGTGTTTACGCTTTTTGTACTCTGTGCTTGTCTTCATTTCATCATGATGACTATGTCTGTATCATGTTATGCATACTTCTGAGTACTTATTCCGCTGCTAGTAGTTCTTCGCTAAGGAATTTCCTCACCGGCAAATTCCTCAGTGAAGAATTTATAAAAATCGCCTATTCACCCCCCCCCC
>NW_021224667.1:0-1283 GCF_002162155.2 Triticum dicoccoides
TAATCACTATCTAAAGCATTGCAAGAGCTAATCTAGCAATGAGAGATGAAAGGACAAAGTTACTAACCTTTGTGATCACTTGAATGGATGGGGGCCTTCAAATCTTGACAAAATTTGGGGAAAATGTGTGATGGGGCTCGAGGGGAAGAGAGGAAGAACAGAGAGGAGGAGAGGGGATGAGGGTATTGCAAACCTCTAGGCATGGGAGACACAGGGAAAGAATGGGTTAGTTTTTGTGGCAATTGAAGTATGTTACAAATGGCTTCGGCACATCTATAATTCTCACATCAGGTGCATTTGGTTGTCTGTTCCAATTCTGCCGCCAGGTGTGGTGCAGCAGCGCCAGTTGAGACATGCCTATGTGAGAGTTGTCCATATTGGCTTAATCTGAACAGTTAGTGCAGATATTTGGTTTCCTGCACAATGTTTTCTGTAGTTACGATGATATACCAGTGAGGAGCTACTTCTTCCGAAATATGAAGTATAGGTTGGGTGGAAATTTTCCCAAGTCTCTGGCTCCAAACTATCAAAATAGTTTTGAATTGTCTTCTCACTTGTAAAAATTATGACCACGATAATGATCAATCGTGATATACTCACGTACATATACAATTTGTTCTACTAAAGTTTTACAAAGGATCAGTTCTTATCAGTACGTCAAGCAGCTTCCTTGATACAGAGATATCTACCGTTAACTAATTTTTGAACAGCAACAAATAGAACTGGATGTATCGCTGAATCGTAGTACTTGACAAGAAGAACTACCAGGATATTTTTGCCTTTAGAAGAAACTCCAATGCACTGAAGATTCAGAGCAAAGTATGCAAAATCAGTCACATATTGAAACAAGTCCATTGATTTCGAGAAGAAACTGAGTCATTTTCTTATTCTCCCACCATTCAAGGTTCTAGAAAAATGGTAGAATGGTCTAAAGAATATACCATATACCTACCACCATATGTACATACTGTCCACAGCGAAATGGTAATGGTTTATGAATTACATCTCCGCTGCATGTTTAGGAAAACATCCAAAAGAAATTGTTTGTCAATTCAAGCACACCACAAGGTGAGACAAATGTAAATAGAGATCATTGATACAGACAAATCTGGGCAATCACATGACACTTGGTCTTATGTTTTGCGGGGCGACTGGACTTATGCCTTCTACTTCAGAGACGTGCAAGCCCATGATGTATTTCAATGGCTGTGGAAATCCAAAAGTATTCCCAAAATAAAGGTTTTTGGTTGGCTCCTTTTCTCTGATAGGCTCAATACAAGATT
>NW_021224668.1:0-2495 GCF_002162155.2 Triticum dicoccoides
TTGATGAGCTCCTTCCGCCATAGGCATGGAGTCTTCAGAGCAGACCCCAGCCGAGTCTCCCCTTCACCGGTAGGGTGGTCAAGCTGGAGGTCCTCAAATCCCTCCGTTATCTCATCCACCATCACCCTAGCATATCCTTCTGGAATCGGCCGACAGTGAAAAGTTGCACCGGGTTCAGTAGGATAAACAGAGCCAACAGCCGCCTTGACCTTCAAATTCATCCATTGCGTCATAAGGTGGCGATTTTGAGACTCCGTTATAGCATCCACGGGATAGCTGGCAGGAGCCGTCAAGGCATGCTTCAGCTGAAGCAGCTCGGTGGAAGCCACGCTGCTTCTGCGCTGAGATGGCAGGGTAGCATCGGGGGAGGCTTCGGCAGTACGTTTGCTGCGATTTCCTTCTCGTTCCTCTATCGCGTCTACCCTTGCTTGCAGCGCCTGTATTTGGGTCTGCTGCACTTTTTTCCTCCTCTCATGGGATTTGTAACCGCCTGCGTCCGGAAACCCAACCTTCCACGGAATGGAGCCTGGCGTGCCTCGTGTCCGTCCAGGGTGCTCAGGATTCCCGAGGGCCATTGTGAGCTCGTCGTTCTCTCTGTCTGGAAAGAACGTCCCTTCCTGCGCTGCTTCGATATACTGCTTAAGCTTACTGACTGGTATGTCCATTTGATCGTTCGTCCAAATGCACTTCCCTGTTACAGGGTCCAGTGTTCCGCCAGCCCCGAAGAACCAAGTCCGGCAACAGTCTGGCCAGTTAATTGTCTCTGGTTCGATCCCTTTATGAACCAGATCATTCTCAGTCTTGGACCACTTAGGCCGGGCTACGAGGTAGCCACCTGACCCCGTGCGATGGTGAAGCTTCTTCTTCGCAGCATTTTGCTTGTTTGTTGCCGACATCTTCTTATTCTTTTCTGATGTCTTGTGGGCCACAAATGTGGGCCAGTGATCTCTGATCTTCTCATATGTGCCCTTGAATTCTGGTGTCTCATTATTTTTGAGAAACTTATTCAGCTCTTTCTTCCACCTCCTGAATAGTTCTGCCATCCTCTTCAGAGCAAAAGACTTGATTAATTTCTCTTTAACTGGGTTCTCTGGATTATCCTCAGGCGGTAGGGTGAAATTTGACTTCAGCTCAGTCCAAAGATCATTTTTCTGCATATCATTGACATAAGACACCTCAGGGTCTTCTGTAGCCGGCTTAAACCATTGCTGGATGCTTATCGGGATCTTGTCCCTAACCAGAACCCCGCATTGAGCAACAAATGCGCTCTTTGTCCGGAGGGGTTCAATAGGTTGGCCGTCGGGCGCGATTGCTATGATCTCAAACTTTTCATCCGAGCTCAACTTTTTCTTCGGGCCTCGTCTCTTTACCGAAGTTGTGCTCGATTCAGAGGGCTAGAAAAAAGAACAAAGACTTAATTAATATGTGTACATACCAAAACAATGAATGCATCAATCAGCTAGTCAGCATAGGCTTAACTAATATATATACCTGGCCGGACTCGGTTCGGTCACCGGAGCCGTCATCACGGTCTCCTTCTTGCACCGGCATTGGGTCACCGGAGCCGTCCTCATGTTCTTCTTCTTGCACCGGCATTAGGTCACCGTAGCCAGCTTGTTCACCCTCTCCTTCCAGACCATCGGTTTCATTGAGAAACAACGAGATGGCATCACTTCCTTCTGCGATTATGTCCCTCAGCAATGCTTCTTTTGTTGCTTCGTCTATGACGGTGTCCATAGTTTCTACAAATATTTACAACATGGCAATTATTATTCAAACATAACAGATGGATATATTAGTGCCAAACGTAGAACTAGCTACCTAATCATAGTAAGCTATCGGGAGGGGGTATATATCGACAACGACGACACTACATCTATGTCCCTCGACGACCCTCGTTCCCGATAAAAAAAAGAGGAAGAAGAAGAAAAATAAGAGGAGAAGAAAGAATAGAGGAGAAGATCTCCTCTATTCTTTCTTCTCCTCTTTTTTTTCTTCTTCCTCTTCTTTTTTTATCCTCTTCTTCCTCTCATGTTCGATAGGATCGCCGAGGGGTCGGGAGGTTGCCTAGTGTCAAGGGATTCAACAAAACCATGTCTTCATCATTAGGCGAAAGTAACATGTGCATGATGGTACGAAGATCTTCAAAGTTGTTCTGAAACGGAGTCCCAGATAGGATAATTCGCTTTTTGGTACAAAGTTCAGCAAGAGCCTTCCGAATACCGCTATTTGGAAGGCCTTTGCTGAATTCGTACCAAAAGGCGAATTATTCTATCCGGGACTCCATTCCAGAACAACTTTGCAGAACTTCGTACCAACATGCCCTGGTTACTTCCGGCTAATGATGAAGGCATGGATTTCTTCAATACTTTGACACTAGGAAACCTCTCTCTACTTCCGGCTAATAAGAATAAGAATAAGAAGAAGAAGAAGAAGAAGAAGAAGAAGAAGAAGAAGAAGAAGAAGAAGAAGAAGAAGAAGAAGAAGAAGAAGAA
>NW_021224669.1:0-612 GCF_002162155.2 Triticum dicoccoides
ATGCTTCACTTAGATCATTTTGAGAGTCTTAATAGCATGGTAAATTGCTTAATAATAATATGCTTGGTGTTCAAGATATGTGAAACCTTCTTTTGAGTGCGTTGAATACTAAGAAAAGATTGAAGCATGATAATTGTTTTGAGATATGAAGATGGTGATATTAGAGTCATGCTAGTTGAGTAGTTGGGAATTTATAGAATACATGCATTGAAGTTTGTGATTCACGTAGCATGCACGTATGGTGAACCATTATGTGATGAAGTCGGAGCATGATTTATTTATTGATTGTCCTCCTTATGAGTGGCGGTCGGGGACGAGCGATGGTCTTTTCCTACCAATCTATCCCCCTAGGAGCATGCGCGTTATACTTTGCTTTGATAACTTCCAAATTTTTGCAGTAAGTATATGAGTTCTTTATGACTAATGTTGAGTCCATGGATTATACGCACTTTTCCCTTCCTTCCACCATTGCTAGCCTCTCTAATACCGCGCACTTTTCGCCGGTATCATACACCCACCATATACCTTCCTCAAAACAGCCACCATACCTACCTATCATGGCATTTCCATAGCCATTCCGAGATATATTGCCACGCAACTTTCCACCATTCC
>NW_021224670.1:0-2157 GCF_002162155.2 Triticum dicoccoides
CAAAAAATCTGGGAAAAAAATTAAAAATAGCAACCATAAGTAAAGAGAAAAAAGTGCCTCCTACGGGCCCCCACGGCCTGAATATGACTAGAAACCCACCATGGGCCAGGATTCAGGCCCGCAGGTGGCTTAGTAGGCCCATCAGGCAACGCGGTAGTAAGTAGGCCCGTAAGCCTGCAATGGAGAGGAGCTCAAGAGGGGTGCGGCAGTGGGGCTTATAAACCACTGCGCGCCCCTCTCAGCTAGCGAGGTGGGATTAAACTTTCGTACCGCACCGTGCCAGCACACGACCATTGGTCCCGGTTCGTGGCTCCAACCGGGACCAATGCCCACACTTTAGTCCCGGTTGATGGCACCAATCGGGACCAAAGCCCTCTGCTTCCCGCCCTTTGGGCTGCTGAAAAGTGACCTTTGGTCTCGGTTGGTGGTACCAACCAGGACTAAAGGGGGTCATTGGTCCCGGTTGGTGTCAGGATCTATATTTTTTATAATGGAGAGTCAGGATCTATATTTTTTATGCTATTTTACCTTAAGGGTGTTTAGGTCATGTCCTACCTGATACTGATGATCATGTGGTAAGAACAATTATGTAGGGTTGGGTTCGATGACTATGAGGATGATAATCATATGACTTATTATTAATAACGAGTAGAAGTTGTATGATGATGCATGATTAGTAGGACTTGTTATTATATATGATGATGTATGATGCGAGCATGCATGAGTTATTATATCAGTTGGTGAAATGAACATATATAGCAGCAGCGTTGGTAAACCAAGGACGAAGATATAAGAGAGGACACTTCTCTCTATTAGCTAACTAATAACAACCTAAAAATAACCCCCAAAACCCCTAAAGCAGCCACTTTTCTAAAAAAAACATGAACTTTTGGTCCCGGTTGACTGGGCTCGGCGCACAGGGCCACGTGGAGGCACATTGGTCCCGGTTCGTGTTTGAACTGGGACTAATGGATGGAGGTATTAGTAACGACCCATTAGTCCCGGTTCATGAACCGGGACTAAAGGCCCTTACGAACCGGGACTATTACGTGTTTTTCTACTAGTGCAAGAGATGGAACCTGTAGGTGCGGAGGGAGGCCGTCAACGCCGCCGGGGAAGCCGATTAAGTGGTGCCACCTCGGGCAAAGTCACGTGTCGTGGTGGACACCACCACACGCCTTTCAAGATCAAGGTATAGGGTGGTGCGCCATCGCTCGAGGTCTCAAATAACGAAGCATTTGTAGGCAAGACCAGAATATCTCGTTCTATTTTCTCTACCGGCTCAGATCTCACAAAATTAGATGAGTATGTAAAATAAGCAAGAAGCAAATGTTACCAGGTCAACTATATCGGCTGTCCATCACTGCTCACAATGTGCATCAGGACCATTTTTCTACTACAGTAATAAATTTGATGGAAGAAATCAAGATTAGTCCATCCCAATTTACCTTGACATGCAATGCACATGCCACAAATGTGCAATACAAAATTCCTGGGCAAGCATCAACCTTCTGGGAAGAGTATTATAGACTGACCTGAATTTATGCGAGTAAAGATTATCTAGAGTAGGATATAAAAGGATACTGAGTTACTTACCTGTTAAGGGGCGCATGAGTGACCCTCAAAAAATTGAATGGCGTGGAGCAGGTAAACAACTCCGCCACCAATCCTTCATAGTTCTTTGTTGGTGCAGCGTAGGTGGTGAATCACAACTGTTTCAGGCGGATTCGATATGGTACAAATTCATATGCCATCTTGACAATAGATGTTGGATTACATGCAGCAGTGGAGGATGAATTGGATCGTACCTAGCAGCAGTGGAGGATGGATTAAAGCATACCTGGGTTTCTCTTTTTTAGATCGATTTGGTCATACCACGGACGTCCCGAAGAAAAGACAAGGCAAGGGCGGAGGATTACGATAAGCGGAAGTTGGGAATGATCGATGATGCTGCGGTTGGGAAGGGCGAAGAACAGAAGGAGGCCGGCCAGCCTATAGGGAGCACCTCTGCCATGACCGGTCGATCCATCCCTCCTCTTTCTCTCGTAGCTACCGTCCGCATCGGCCTCTTGCCTCTCGCGCAGCGTCGGATCCCCTTCTTTCTATGCAGCGACCAGGAACATTATTTTCTTCGGGAGGGTAGTGACTGAGTGGATC
>NW_021224671.1:0-2709 GCF_002162155.2 Triticum dicoccoides
AAGCTTGACAGCGACGATGGAGTCCATTTCAACTATAATTGGCAAGTCACTCCTTTGAATGGCAAAAGACGGTCTTTCCATGCAAGCACAAAGTTCAGATTCATGTGTTTCTCGGCAAGAGAAGAGTTGTGTACATGCTGAGTAAATAATGCGATCTATATCATCTCGCAGCACCATAACAGCTCCAGTCGTGCCATCCTCTGCAAATGAACCATCGGTATTCAGTTTCACCCATCCTGACATTGGCGGACACCACACACGGAGGTGACATTGCATCCTTTATCACATGTGGATTTTTCAAGGTTTTATCATATATGTTACTAGCGACTTCCCTTTAAACGAATCAGAGGTGAGATCCATCTTCAGGCCTACCAAGGAGTCTAAGAAGCTTACCAAAAATATGGTTTTTGTTTTTATTTAGGGTGGGAAGTTTCTTCCCTATGTAGTGCGTCAAAAAGGGTTGTCCACAGAAGCATAACAGATTTTTGTTTTTTGTGATATCGCCGCATGTTGTCCTTGTTTTTTAAGATAAATCAAAGCCACTAGGCCTGGGTAATATTGAAAGCCACACAATATCTTGCACGGATTTTACAGACAGGAACCAATTAAGTTTGGGAGATTAATAACGACTCCAAAGAATTAAGGAAGTGTCATTGCTCATTACTGCGGATATTAAGTGACGACTTACCTTTGTGAAAATTAATCTTGAGAACCTGTCTTACTCAGGGCTGTCCTCAGGCCTAGAGAGTCCTGGTTGAAGATCGTATCTTTGATCGAGCCCTCTTGGTGGCACGGGGAGCTACTAAGTGAAAGCTCCACGCTTTGGCGCCGACGACGGTGACGCTCTCGGGCGCCACTCCCTTTCCGAAGACGTTGTCGAGGTGCTCCTATCCTTATCAGGATTTCGGGTGAAGACCTTTGTCCGCTCTGGACTCGGCAGTGGCAACGTTTTGCGCAGTTATCCCTCTTGAGGGCGTTGTCGCGGAGCTTAGGTGTGTTAGGGCATAGGGTGGCGTTGTACTTAGTTCTTCATATGTTCTTGTTTGGTAGTGTTGTGCGTGATCTAGTTATTCTAGGATCGACGTTGTATGGGGTCGCCTCACCATTTTGTATTGATCGGCCGCGTATTTTGTTTGGATGTTGATTTATATATAAATCGGGCGAAAGACTGTCTCGAGAAGAACCATTTGTTACAAAATTTAAGACTTTCTAGTAATCTCGTGGATGTTGCGGAGCATTAGAGCTGAAGATCTATTAGTGAGGAGAAATTGATTTATAATGAACCGAGCATCATCATCTTTCACCCGGTTCCCAGGCGAAGTTTGTTTTTGAGCTACCTGCATCGCGCCCCACCCATCTATCCAAAATACAAAAAAAAAACGAATTTTGGACAAAAATTGGCCTACAGAAACTGATGCGTCCATTTTACTTACATTTTCTCTATGCAACGCAATGTGAGTAAAGAGAGCCACGCATGCTTGTACCCTCTTTTGTGGACAATGTATTTCTCACCACCATATGAAATATAGATTCATTCATACTTCCCGCACACAAATTCTCCCACTTTTATTATCAGATGCAGCTTCGTTGGAGAAATGTTTGTGAAAATAGCTGGAAGCGCTTGCACGATGCAGGGGCGCGTTGCGTGTTAATAAAGGCCAAAGGCCGGCAGCTTACAGGGAGTTAGGATTAGGTTAGGTGTGGATTGATCTCCAAGGTAACTATAGGATCATATCACAACAACCTAACATATCCTAACAGTTTACAACGCACACCACGCCCTAGCTACCATGGTTCATAAACGTGACCGTGACATACAATTACAATGTTTAACACTCCCCCTCAATCACAACTATCTAAGTTGAGATTGCGTCTAAAAACCTCCAGCTGCCGCAGTGATAGTGGTTTAGTAAAACCATCCGCCACTTGATCACCAGTAGGAACAAACCGAATGTTCAGAAGCTTGTTGGCAACCCTCTCACGGACAAAATGATAATCAATTTCAATATGCTTCGTCCTAGCATAAAAAACAAGATTGGCAGACAGATAGGTCGCACCAAGATTGTCACACCAAAATGATGCTGCAGATAAGTGACGAATGCCCAACTCTGTTAACAGATTCTGTACCCAAATAATCTCAGCAGTGGCATTTGCTAAGGCCTTGTACTCAGCTTCAGTACTCGATCTGGACACAGTAGCTTGCTTACGTGCACTCCAAGAAATCAAGTTACCACCAAAAAACACTACAAAGCCTCCAGTGGATCTTCGGCCATCGGGACAGCCTGCCAGTCTGCATCTGAAAAAGCACTAACAAGCATAGAATCTGACTTGGCAAGTTTGAGACCATGACTCTTGGTCGCCTGAAGATACCTAAGAATTCTTTTTACAGCTGTCCAATGAGTACTAGTAGGAGCATGCAGGAACTAACAAACTTTGTTAACTGAGAAACAAATATCTGGCCTGGTTAAAGTCAAATACTGCAAGGCTCCTACAACACTCCTGTACCTGGTGGAGTCCTCGGCTCCAAGCTTCGCACCATCATAAAGAGACAATTTCTCCGAGGTAGATAAAGGAGTTGGAGAAGGTTTGCAGCCTTTCATGCCCACTCGCTCAAGGATATCATGTACATATTTCTCTTGAGACAGAACAATGCCACTAGTAACATGCTTTACCTCAATCCCAAGGAAAAAAAATGAAGACTGCCCAAAT
>NW_021224672.1:0-1038 GCF_002162155.2 Triticum dicoccoides
GAAGCGAGGAGTTAATCTTTGATACCATCCCTTTCCGTAGTGGCTATCATGCACTGCTTGGACGAACCGCATTTGCTCGATTCAATGCGGTACCACACTATGCATACCTCAAGCTCAAGATGCCAGGACCTCGCGGGGTTATAACAGTGAATGGAAACACAGACCGCTCTCTCTGTACAGAAGAGCACACTGCGGCCCTCGCGGCAGAAATACAAAGCAGCCTTCTCCGGCAGACCGCCAATTCAGCGACAAAAACCCCGAACACCGTCAAGCGAGTCCGGAGTACTCTGGAACAGGATCGCCAGGGACGCCAAGAGCACGACTAGCAGTCTAGCCTCCTCCCTAGCCCCATTCAGGCAGCATTTGTGCCGCGCGTACATAATTATGCACTCAAAATACCACGGGCATAGGCGGAGGCGCAACGGTGATGCGGTCCACGGTGCGGTTCAACCGCCACAAGACCCGCATACTTTAATAACCTTCTTCCTCTTTCAGGACCCTACTTTCGGGCAGCCCCTTCAGAGAACCGGATTATCGGACTTATCACAGGAGGGAAAACCAAGGAGGCAAAAGGCTTTTCGCACAAAGGGAATACCCAGGTGGTATCTATCAATGATCATTATACCTGTTTTACATACCCATATGCGGCCCGCCCTTGGATAGGACATGTCAAATAGTCCTATTTGCTTAACACATTAATTGTACACATACGCTTGGACATATCATTTAAATTACAACGGGAAATAATACATAACGTCAGCTTATTATTCCTATCTTCACATTTTCCCTAAAAATGTTTATTTAATATTGCATATATACACTTTGGTACGTTCAGTTTGCCAGGGGATTCTTATGGTGCCCCATAATACGGCAAGATAAGTCCGAACACTTTCGACAGTGCGGCACCCCGAACTTACAACATTATCTGCATCAGCTCCGAATCATGTCTTGGGTCAATAGTTGGGTTTGCCCGGCTCCCTTGTTTTGGTACCTTACGTTCCGTTATATCGGCTAAGGTAGCGTAGGGAGAACTACTGC
>NW_021224673.1:0-1302 GCF_002162155.2 Triticum dicoccoides
GATCGATCTTCTCGAAGATCGAGCAACTCAGGATTAACTCACGGAATGAGACATAGATACATCTCACGAGCTGAGACACGAATCACACATTAGGAGTGATGGAAAGAGGTAGATGACAAGGTTCTACTGGGTAGGCAAAAATCTCACGCTGAAGAGGGTGGGGGCAAGATCTCAAGATAGCGATGAAATAATCGCCATGATTCCATAATGGGGCACCTTAGGGGAGGTGACTCATATAATTATTCCCTTGAGTGGCAAAAAGAATTACTTTTGATACATCGATCATTGAAACTCTCTATACCAACCTAAGGCAATTCACAAACGATCATTTGATGGAGTTCGAGAAACGACATACTTGGGCTAGAATGGATGATGTGGACTACCTTGTTGAAGAAAACACGATGGATGATTTGCTTATCATCGGAAATGGATGGAACCCGTGGTAGGACCACTTTGAAGATGATCCTGATCAGTAATTACTGAGAAGGGTAGTCCATAGTAGGATGACACAATGGCGGTGCAAGCTGGGAACAAAATGCAAATGCTAGGAATGATTCTAGTAACTGGGGAGAAACCCAACAATAGAGAGAGATTCCACTGTTTGAAAGGTTATGGCATAATCGAAGAAACTGAGAACGGATCCCAGTTAATGCCGACGATAAATCCTAGTGCTTGCGCGTGCTCTCAAGAACTTGAGCATTTCCGTATTCAAGGTTTTACCAATATCCGTGTCAAGGATCCTGGCAACACAACATGCTACCATGATGAATAATGGTGGAAGATGCAGATGCAAAGAAAGATAACACTTTCTCAGATTTCACCTTAGTGAGGCCAAGGGATCAAAATCTGGATGATCGACCAAGAGACATTTAGCGCTCCGCTTCTAATGTTCTCCTTGATGTGCTAGCCTAACCCATTCTTTGAAATGGTTTGGTATCTAGAACATCAAGTAGCAGGTCAGACTCCGGGAGCTCAGGAATCCATAAGGAATAACTACTAGAGTAAATCCTACGTAATCCTATGGGGAGGTGGCCAACTTACTCAATCAAGATACTACAATAACAGGTCTTCCGGCAGGGTGTGTTGGCCACGACATCCAATTTACCGGGTTACAAAGAGACCAATATTATAGCTCTTGGGAAAATGTCCCAACCATCACATCTTCTTGAGATTCAAATCTGGTTGGTGTCAGGATATTCCAGACTCATTGAGTCTAGAAAGAAAATGGAAGTTTGCAACACAAATCGACAACATGACATTGCGAGATTCTCAGGAAATGGACTATGGTAATAAGCTCCAAAA
>NW_021224674.1:0-702 GCF_002162155.2 Triticum dicoccoides
GGGTTTGAAGGCAAAGAGAAAACTGAAGCCAAAGGTGTGATGTATGTGGAGCTTACAGTCGGAAGCAAAACTTTGGCTACTGCATTCTTTGTCGCTGAGGTGCAAGGTAACTACAACGTCATACTAGGCCGTGATTGGGTTCATGCAAACCAGTGCGTGCATCCACTATGCACCAGTTTTTGATTCAGTGGGTTGATAATGAAGTGGAAGTCATTCATGCGGATAACTCGGCCTATGTCGCTTTGGCCGATGCATCAGTGGATTGGCAACATCCCAATGCTACTTGCTTGACAGGACGTGACTTATCAGAGTTTGATTTTCTCAGCGCAACCAAGAATGGTTTTGTGCCCGTCTCTTTAAAGCTGACTGAATGCAATCGGCTCCAAGGTATGATATGTTTAAATGGATTCTAGCTCTGAGTGGTTACAAAAACGTCTTGTGAAATATCGGTCCAGCAAGAACAATATGTATGAGTCTATAGAGGAGTTGGATAACATGGATAAACTTGGACAAGGTTTTACGTCGGCCGATCCATTAGAAGGGGCAGATATTGGAGATGGTTCAGTCACTCGACCGACATTTATAAACAAAAATTTAAAAGCCGATTGTAAAGCTAAGTTAATCGAGCTATTGAAAGAATATGTTTGTTGCTTTGCATGGGAATATCATGAGATGCCAGGGTTAAGCCGAGAGCTAGTGGAG
>NW_021224675.1:0-4701 GCF_002162155.2 Triticum dicoccoides
AACAGAGTCCGTGCTACAGCTAGCTCTCCTCCCTCGTTTCTCTCTTCTAATTCTAAACTCGGCCAACGCCCGGTGGGCGGGGTGGGTTTGCTCAACTGCGGCCCCACCTCAAAGTGAAAACGTTACGACTGGAATAAAAATGCCATATACTCCCTCCGTTCATAAATATAAGCCTTTTTAGATACTATTTCAAATGGAATACAACATACAGATGTATGTAGACATAGTTTAGTGTGTAGATTCACTCCTTTTGCTCCGTATGTACTAGTCACTTGCTGGAATCTTTAGAAAGACTTATATTTGGGAACGGAGGGAGTACTATACTAATAAAACATTAAGGCCACGAGGCGATGCAGTGCTGGTTACAGGAGGCAAGAAGAAGAGATGCATCCATCGACGATGTCCACCTCCTCGACTCAGGGCGCCAGCCCACCGAACGGTGCCTAAGTAGCAGCGGCTTTCGTGGCCAGGTCGAAATGCTTCTAAACAATGGCGTCCAAAGATTCCAGCTCCTGGAAGAAGGCCAACGTCTTTCTGTCCTCGCTTGCCTTGTAGTGGCCTATGTAGACGATTTCCTCGTAGACGTGGATGTGCAGGTCGACAGATTCTTGCATGGCGAGGCGCTGTGTGGCGAGCATGGCCTCAAGGTGCACATTCTTCGTCGTGACCTCCGGCACCTGCAGGGCCACTAGGGCTTGAAAGAGTTTGTCACCATGGAGGCCGATGAGGGTGGCAGGCAATGAGGAGCCTGGGCGCGCGGGCTGGAGCAGTACGGCAAGGTCGTCCGCGCGCTTCTTGACAGCGGTGAACTTGCGGATGGAGTTGACCGTCATGTCGTCCATGCAAGAGGCGAAGCCGGCGTCGGCAAGGGCTACGATGCCTGCGGTCGCCAGCACCGTCTAGAAATGCTGCGTCCATCGCCTCCATAGGTGCTTGTGGCTTCTAGTCACTTGGTCTTGGATTGGAGTGAGCAGTGTTGCGCAGAGACTTGGGAGTAGATGGATTGGAGTGGTGGGGCGCCTTTATTATATGAGAGTCCAAACTCTGTTGCATTCACATCGTGTTGGCTCTATTCTGCTTCTCCAATTAATTCCCTCTGCATGTAATTGAGGATGCATCATTAACCGTTCAACATCTCGGGAACCGCTACCCTCTCCCTCCTTGGCATTCAAGCACCTATGGACCCGTCGACGACGAGGTGCCTATGGTGACTTCGTAAATTTCAAGATGATAGTGTCGTGCGTGTGTGCATTCATATGGGTGAGTGTATGCGCGTGTATATGAGCGCTTGTATCTGTACTGTGTCAAAAAAACATAAATGCATGTCAAAAAGAGACTAGTCAGTATACTCAATACTGTGCACCTCGGAGTGGAAAACGATAGAACTAGTACGTATTTATTTATGGTGCAGATTCACTCATTTTGCTCCATATGTACACCGTCTCCGTGTAGTCTAGTCACTTGTTGAAATCTCTAGAAGGGCAAATACTCCTTTCTGGTTTATAGGGCTATACTAGCAAGTAGTTGTACGTACTAGTACAATAGTGGGCTCAGATAGCAATTTTGTCTTATACAAGAGCCTAGCTATATGTGTGCTCCAATGTTCGCAACTGCAACATTCGGTTTGCACTTGGCTCTTCGCCTCTTCGAGAAGACGAACAATGATGTTACTACTACTACTTCTACAGTGTCGAATCCACTGCTGCATGTCCGTCCACTGCGAGCGGGACGGATAGCTTGTTGTAGAAGTACTACTAAGCAAAAGTCTATCCTTGTTTGCGAGCAACCACGTGCATGGGCGAGGGAGAAGGTGTGTAGTAAAATCAAGCTTCTCCTCGTTGTACGAGTTGACGCGACACATCATAGCATTGGCCCCACATGCTTGCCTCTAAACTTGGCTGAAAGACCCGCAGTGTACAATATATTTGCTGCAACCTCTAACATTTACCCACCACAAATTAAAATATACGTGGCCGTATGCATCGTTCTGATGCACAGGCCGAGGAGTCCCCCCTTTTCAAAAAAAAACAAATTAAAATATATATTCCTGTCTTGACCAGATGAGCGTGCAAATTACAATCACCAGGGTGACAGGTAGGGCCAGAAGACTATTTTAATTTAAAAAAAAACTTCGAGACGGCCACGTAGCATGGAGCCGACCCCAACAATTTTAAGCTTACAGGCACGGTACACGCTATCCTAGACTACTCTACACATGAAACTGCCACACGAGCGTCCGGGCTGCGCTTGGCTTTTTGCCTCTTCGGGAAGTCGAACAATGATGGAGTACTACTGCACTGGAGGAGTACTATAGTACGCTTCTGGCCATCTGACACTGATTGAACTGCTGCTTGTCCACCACGTGCGGGAGGGAGAGCGTGTAGCGAAAGCTTCTCCTATTCTTGCCAGCCACCACGCTCATGGGCGAGGGAGGGACGCTCCTACCTTTGCGTGTATGATAGGTGGGCTCGACAGGTGTGTGGCCAACCTGTCATACAGCCAAAGGCAGGTGCAGCCAAAGGCAGGTGTACGAGTTGACGCGACATATCAAAGCACTGCACTCGATATATTTCAATAATTTGCGTTTACCGATGCATTAATTACAACGGCATGCATGCATGCCGTGACTCTCCTTTTGATACTTGCATGTGTTGATTTAATGCACCTTGACGTAGTATAAAATATGTGATGGTAAAGCTTTGTAATACCCTGGCCCAAGTCGAGAGATGGTTGTGCACGAGGAGGGCAAGATCATGCAGACCGAACATGACCCGGCGATGGAGCTCTCTAAGGTCTCGATGGACCTCACCGTGCTCCACTGCCCCTTGTGCCTCCGCCCCTTGACGCCTCCAGTGTATGAGGTTCGAATACACCTCGTCCGTTTGGCTGATTGATCAAGGTGCAGGTTTCTTGATTGATGTCATGTTTGATTGATTTCTGTAGTGCAAGGGAGGGCACCTGGCCTATGCAGAGTGCCGCGTCGAGCGCCCCGGGAACCAGCGGCAGTGCCAGAAGTGCGAGCGCGGCGGTGGCTTCGACGTGCGCAACACGGTGGTGGACTCCGTCCTTTCATCGGTGAGGGTGGAGTGCCCGCACGAAGGCTGTGGTCTCTACGTCACTTACCACAAGCTCGCCGATCACTAGAGAGTGTGTCCGCTCGCCCCCTGCAAATGCCCCGTGCCCGTCTGCGGCTATGAAGGCCCGCCGCCGGCGCTCTACTACCACATCAGCACCGCGCATCCCATGCCCATGCACAGGATCCAGTACGGCAAGGTGCTCCAGCTGCAAGTGCCACTGTCGGAGCCACGGCTCTTGCTGTTCGCGGAGGAGGACCGCCGCTCATTTTTCTTGGTCGGCGGCGTGCTTGACATCGGCGCGCCTATCGCCGTGTCGGTCGTCAGCATCAGAGCGGGGGCGTCCCCAGTGCCGCACTATGTGGCCAAGCTGTGGGCGAACGGCCCGCCGCGGGAGCCCAAAGGCACGATTGACGCCGCCAAGGTGGAAATGGAGGTGACAAGCAGCAAGGATCCCGACGACGTCGACGTGTAGGAGCTGACCTTCTTGACAGTTCCACCCAAGCTGCAGGCCGGTGCTAAGCTTGTGTCCCTCCACATTCAGATTGACAAGATCACGTCCTAAATGTTTCTACAATTCCTTCTGTTTATCTTAGTAATATGCTAATATAGGGATTACCTTGGTCTACTTTAGCTTAAGAAATGCTGGGTTTTGGTGGCGATGCAGCAATTACTTCGACATCAGATCAGTAATTTCCAACAGTCAAACGGATATTTTGTGTCTGTTGGATATAAAGTTCCTTTGGGTAAGAAGTACTACTTGTCATCAAAATGGATAAAAGGAGATGTATGTAGACGTATTTTAGTTCTTGATACATCCCTTTTTATCCATTTTGATGACAAGCACTCCCTCCGTTCCACAATACATGCATTCCATTTGTCAAAATATAGATGTATCTAGACATGATTTAGTATATAGGTACATCCATGATAGAGCCAATCAGATGGTTGAGAACACTACAATTCGTAGCTACAGATGCGTGTGTGACTCCCAGATGCAGAGGTCGGGGGTTATCATCCTCCTTTTCGAGAAAAAACAGACGCGTGTGTGAGAGGACGAGTGCGTGCGTGCACCTCTTCTCTTCCTGTATAACGTACTCCCTCCGTCCGAAAATACTTGTCATCAAAATGGATAAAAAGATATGTAGCTCAAACTAAAATACATCTAGATACATCCCATTTTATTCATGTTGATGACAAGTATTTCCGGACGGAGGGAGTACTAAACTCAGAGTACAAGTTTTTGTGGGTGGCACGATGGTGCGTGCGAGAAGTCCCGAGAGATAGGTTTAATGCGTCTGAAAAAAAGACTAGCCTAGAGCTCGCCACGCGGCTATTCCTGTCGAACACCCCACTAAGCATAACATATGTATACGACGGTGCCAGTTATTGCACGTACACAACGGTACTCCCTCCTTTCTGGTTTATAGGGCTTAATTCAAAAACCTCACCAACCAAGATGGTGAGTGGTGGAATATTTTTAGTAGTTTGCAAAAGCACCTAATTAATGCTCGTGTTTTTCTCAAAAAAAATTATGTTTATCAATGCATTACTTGCAATGCATGCATGCATAAAGTACATGCATTGGTCCATATTTTCTTAATACTTGCATGCGATGATTTAATGC
>NW_021224676.1:0-871 GCF_002162155.2 Triticum dicoccoides
GACACGATTCATTGTGCTTCCTCGACCCATACTCCGGCTACCACCAAATCAAGATGGCGGAGCCAGACCAAGCTGCAACGGCATTCATCACTCCATACGGACCATTCTGCTTCAACACAATGCCCTTCGGGCTCAAAAATGCCGGCGCAACATATCAGCGCATGATTCAGACATGTCTGGCAAACCAGATCGGCAAAACAGTGGAGGCATACGTAGACGATGTGGTCATCAAATCCAAGCATGTCGAAACCCTAGTAGACGACTTGAGGCTCACATTCGACAATCTCCGAACATACGACATTAAGCTCAACCCAGAAAAATGCGTTTTCGGCGTACCAGCCGGAAAGCTCTTGGGCTTCATTGTATCCGATAGAGGAATAGAAGCAAACCCAGCCAAGATCCGAGCTCTGTCACAATTGGATATCCCAAAAGACCTCAAGCAAATACAAAAATTGACTGGATGTGTGGCGGCTCTAAGCCGCTTTATCTCCCGCTTAGGAGAAAAGGCATTACCCCTTTACCGCCTCCTCCGGCGCACCGAACACTTCGAGTGGACGGATGCCGCCACGGCCGAACTCGAAGAAATGAAAGCCATATTGGCAACAAATCCGGTCCTGGCCGCGCCCAACTTGGGCGAACCAATGTTATTATATATCGCGGCAACACATCAAGTTGTAAGCGCGATGCTCGTCGTCGAACGAGAAACGGACGGACACAAGTTCCCCCTTCAAAAACCTGTTTACTACGTGCCCACTGTCCTAACTCCATGCAAGTCCCGGTATCCACGTTACCAGAAGATAGCGTACGCGCTGTTCATGGCATCCCGGAAGCTGCGACACTACTTCCAAGAGTGTTCGATAATAGTAGCCTT
>NW_021224677.1:0-1159 GCF_002162155.2 Triticum dicoccoides
AAATAAAACTAATTCAATTCAAAATTCTAAAAATACAAATAATATATCAAAAAATTCAGAAAAAAAACTAATTCAATTCAAAATGTTAAAAATACAAATAATATATCAAAAAATTCAGAAAAATAAAACTAATTCAATTCAAAATTCTAAAAATACAAATAATATATCAAAAAATTCAGAAAAATAAAACTAATTCAATTCAAAATTCTAAAAATACAAATAATATATCAAAAAATTAAGAAAAATAAAACTAATTCAATTCAAAATGTTAAAAATACAAATAATATATCAAAAAATTCAGAAAAATAAAACTAATTCAATTCAAAATGTTAAAAATACAAATAATATATCAAAAAATTGGTCAGTACAGTGTGGTGTGCTTCAGTCAGAGAATGGCCGTCCATACATATCGTTGATTTCCTTCCGATCGTGCCTTTTCCACTTAGTCTCCCCTCGTGCCGCGATCGAGGAAGACCAATCGGCTTAAGGTCAGGAACAAAGTCAACACAAAACTCAATTACCTCCTCATTTCCATAGCCCTTGGCGATGCTTCCTTCTGGCCTAGCACGGTTACGAACATATTTCTTTAATACTCCCATGAACCTCTCGAAGGGGAACATATTGTGTAGAAATACAGGACCGAGAACGAAAATCTCTTCGACTAGGTGAACCAGGAGGTGCGTCATAATATTGAAGAAGGATGGCGGGAACACCAACTCGAAACTGACAAGACATTGGATCACATCGTTCTGTAATCGTGGTAGAACTTCTGGATTGATTACCTTCTGAGAGATTGCATTGAGGAATGCACATAGCTTCACAATGGCTACTCGAACATTTTCCGGCAGGAGCCCCCTCAAAGCAATCGGAAGCAATTGCGTCATAATCACGTGGCAGTCGTGAGACTTCAGGTTTTGGAACTTTTTCTCCGCCATGTTTATTATTCCCTTTATATTGGACGAGAATCCAGACGGGACCTTCATACTGCTCAGGCATTCAAAAAAGATGACCTTCTCTTCTTTGGTCAGAGCGTAGCTGGCACGACCTTGAAACCATTCCGGATGCCGGTCATCAGGGTCTTTCAAACGTTGCTGGTCCTGCCGTGCTTCCTTTGTATCATTTGTCTTCCCATACACGCCCAAGAAGCTTAGGAGGTTCA
>NW_021224678.1:0-1155 GCF_002162155.2 Triticum dicoccoides
ACGATAAGTGAGACAAAATACATATGGAACTTAATAATTAGCAGTTTCATTTTGACATACTGTAGGATAACTCCTCAAATTTGAGTAATTGCCTAAATTTTGAAGAAACCTCTATGCCTTTTAAAAGTGTATCATGTGTTTATTGGAACCTTGCAACTCCACATCAGAATAAGCTTTATGCAGAGGGAGATCAAGCTTGATTAAATCCTAACTGTAACAAAAAATATTTAATCATTCTTTTCATTACCTATTGTACTTTCACTAAGCATGTAACAGGTATTCTTAATTTATTGCAGGTATGGAAGTGCAATTCTGAATATCAAGTGGCTGCAGATATGAGGCAAACTGAAAACAAAGAGCTCAGTCCTGGTGCAGAAATAATATGCATATCAAAGCTAACATGGTATGGACAATGGCTAACAAGTACAATCGAAGTAGTATGCAGTCCCTGAAGCACTATTATAGATGCAGTTATAATCAGTATAGCCATGAAGAAGTTTCTTAATCCAGATTATGAGAGGTGCCCTCGGCAGGTCAGTACACTATGGCAAAAGTTTACTGAAACGGAAAGTAATTTTATCTAAGAGTATAAACTATACTGCAGACAATAAACTTCATCTACTAAGTTGTTGGGTGGAAACGGAAGGAAACTCAGATCTGGATGGTACCCAGATCTACTTACAGTGGCTCCAGATCGACATACAAGGCACTTGAAACGTGTTGAATGCATCCGTTGCAACCCGGCCCAACACAGCTATCACTACAAAAGGATAGCACAACTTAGGATTGGGCAATATGCAGAACTTTATCGTTGGTACAAGCCAAGCCACATGTTAGTATGAAACCTCGAGAAGATTGTTTCAGAAAAGTAAAAATAATACTGTAGGATTTAAGCAAGGTGCACTATCAATTCATAAGCAGTACCCAGATGCCTACTAAAATTAAACCGGATCAACAAATCATCTAGCAAAAATCCTTGAACATCGCACCTTTTCATCATTCGCCAATTCAATTATAAAAAAACAAATCATCAATAGATGATATGAAATAGTAACAGTATGCTGCTTTTGGGCTATAGTTTCTGCAGCTGATGGAGCAAGTGAAAAGATTCAAGGCCCTACAATGGCGATGGATCCCAGTGCTAGCTAAATCTGT
>NW_021224679.1:0-644 GCF_002162155.2 Triticum dicoccoides
TGAGGAGGATGGGGGTCGGGTGTGGATTACCTGCCTAGATAGACGAGGCCGAGCAGCATGAAGGAGGGTTGCCGACGAGGAGGCGGTGCTGCAAGCAAGGAGTGAAGGTTTCATCTTGGAAAGGAAGGCGAAAACAGGAAAAATGTCGCTTTTGGTAAGGGGGAGGGGGTGGGGTGGTAGATATTTGCGCGGAAGCCGAAAATATTGAACCGGTTCAGCGAAAAAACTGGCGCACAAAATGTCATCAGACTCGGTCCCTTATTCAGAACTGTGTACGATATGTGAACATCACAAACGATTTAGATAACTTAACCCGTGTGTGATGAGTTTGAACGTCAAAAAATTTGGTTTGAATTTCTCTGGTTACAATGGTCATCCACGTCATTGCTTAATTTGGGTACACAAAGGAGTGGGATCTATACACCGACAGTGCTCCAGGTTATTTTGTACTGCATCTCACATGGTTGGTGATAATAAACTGTGTGAGATCTACTTGATTTTTCATCTTGATTTGAATTACATAATGGGTTCACAGCGGCAATGGACGGTGTTTGAATTGCTAAAACTTTTATCTACAGTGAACATGCAACTATATGTGTGTCATAAAAAAATTGGAATTATTCAGGGTTCGTTTGGACATTTTA
>NW_021224680.1:0-671 GCF_002162155.2 Triticum dicoccoides
CCCCCCCCCTATAGGGCGCGCCCCTATCTCCTGGGCCCCCTGGTGGGCCTCCGGTGACCATCTTCTGCTATATGAAGGGTTTTGTCCTGGAAAAATTCATGGGCAAGCTTACGTGACGAAACTCCGCCGCCACGAGGTGGAACCTTGGCGGAATCAATCTAGGCTTTGGCGGAGCTGTTCTGCCGGGGACACTTCCCTCCGGGAGGGGGAAATCATCACCAATGTCATCACCAACGATCCTCTCATCGAGAGGGGGTCAATCTCCATCAACATCTTCACCAACACCATCTCCTCTCAAACCCTAGTTCATCTCTTGTATCCAATCTTGTATCCAAAACCACAAATTGGTACCTGTGGGTTGCTAGTAGTGTTGATTACTCCTTGTAGTTGATACTTATTGGTTTACTTGGTGGAAGATTATATGTTCAGATCCTTAATGCATATTATTACACCTCTGATTATGAACATGCTTATGCTTTGTGAGTAGTTACTTTAGTTCCTGAGGACATGGGTGAAGTCTTGCTATTAGTAGTCATGTGAATTTAGTATTCGTTCGATATTTTGATGAGATGTATGTTGTCTCTCCTCTAGTGGTGTTACGTGAACGTCGACTACATGACACTTCACCATTATTTTGGCCTAGAGGAAGGCATAGGGAAGTAATAAGTAGA
>NW_021224681.1:0-685 GCF_002162155.2 Triticum dicoccoides
CACGTGGTTGATTGTGTCTCCCTTTGCTTGTGTTCTTGCTTTGGGTAGAGCCGGGAGACGACTACGTGATCGAGGAGCCCGTTGACTATGTTTACGAGGATCAAGCTAACGTCAACTCGGAGAACTTTGCAGGCAAGATGATCATACCCTCTAAATCACTTCTATCTTTGCTTGCTAGATGCTCGCTCTTTTTCTATGCCTATGCTACAATACCTACCACTTGCTTATCATGCCTCCCATATTGCCATGTCAAACCTCTAACCCACCTTGTCCTAGCAAACCGTTGTTTGGCTATGTTACCAATTTGCTCAGCCCCTCTTATAGCATTGCTAGTTGTAGGTGAAGATTGGAGTTTGTTCCTTGTTGGAACATGTTTATTGTTGGGATATCATTATTATATCTTGTCTATTTTAATGCATCTATACACTTGGTAAAGGGTGGAAGGCTCGGCCTTATGCCTGGTGTTTTGTTCCACTCTTGCCGCCCTAGTTTCCGTCATACCGGTGTTATGTTCCTTGATTTTGCGTTCCTTACACGGTTGGGCTATAATGGGAACCCCTTGACAGTTCGCCTTCAATAAAACTCCTCCAGCAATTCCCAACCTTGGTTTTACCATTTGCCACCTAGCCTCTTTTCCCTTGGGTTTCCGGAGCCCGAGGGTCATCTTTATTTTAACCCCCCCCCC
>NW_021224682.1:0-1002 GCF_002162155.2 Triticum dicoccoides
TTGAAATGCTTGGTATGTGTGGGATCTGACTATCTAGTTGTTTATCTTTAGTAGCCTCTCTTACCGGGAAATGTCTCCTAGTGTTTCCACCGAGCCATGGTAGCTTGCTACTGCTCCGGAACACTTAGGCTGGCCGGCATGTGTCCTTCTTCGTTCCTGTGTCTGTCCCTTCGGGGAAATGTCACGCGATGAATACCGGAGTCCTGTTAGCCCGCTACAGCCCGGTTCACCGGAGTCCTGCTAGCCCAGTGCTACAGCCTGGATTCACTTGCTGATGACCGACACGTTCGATGCTGGGTCATGGATGCCTGTCCCTGTAAGTTTGTGCCACTTTGGGTTTACGACTAGCCATGTCAGCCCGGGCTCCTTATCATATAGATGCTAGCGACACTGTCATATACGTGTGCCAAAAGGCGCAAACGGTCCTGGGTAAAGGTAGGGCGACACCCGTGGGAATACCGTGCGTGAGGCCGCAAAGTGATATGAGGTGTTACATGCTAGATCGATGTGGCATTGAGTCGGGGTCCTGACAAAGTCCCTGTTGAACAACATCGTATAGTAATTAATATACTAAGCAATGAAAGTTTAGCTTCAAAAATAATGTATGCAAAAGATGCACTAATTAAGGACAAATATTTCAAAATCTTACCATCTTTTGATTATAGATGTGACCGTAGTTCAATACGATCACCATTGGTCGCACGTTTTGAGTACTAACATTTCTAAGTTTAGGAAAAAAAATTGTCTTGACAGTATTAAGATCCTCAAGCCATGAAACATAATGACGTATCTCCTCGCAGTTTAGTTGAGCCCCGGGGCAGTAGTAGGTCATGTCTACCAAGCGCCGGACATGTTTGCTTGAACCGAAATAAGCTGACAATACAAATTAGTTGTCAACTATTTTTGAATAAACTGTATGAAAGACATAAACATATGCATGCATGGTTGAGAAAAACTCACCAAATGGTAGAACTGGAGGCGTTTGCACATCGACCCAGATGT
>NW_021224683.1:0-1176 GCF_002162155.2 Triticum dicoccoides
TAATATCTATCCACCAACATCGAGAAGGCAATCCCCATGGTATTCTCCATTTTGAGGAATGGAATTCTCAAGAAAGAATGCTGCCAATTCCTCCTGAATTGCTCGGATGTGATCAGTTGGTAGGAGTTCATCCCGCTTATGAGAGATCTGGTTTAAAGAAGGGGGTCAATATATATACATGAATGAAACTCAACACAATTGATGGTAATAAAATAAAAATGTGAATATTTTTTACTTACATCATATTGTCGAAGAGATGCCCTCTAAGAGGTCATCTGGACAATCCACTCGCAAATGTAGTATCCACACATATTGTTCCCATCTTCTTCCCTCAAGATGTGCTTTATGAGAATAGAATTCAATCAAAATAATAATCACGCATGATAATGATATTGAAACTAGAATGAATGAGAGATGCGCAAACTAGCTAAAGTACTACTAACTTTCTCATGTGTAAATCGCAGCTCCTTTTTCCAGTCACCCGTATTGGTAGGGGTGCTGATGAACTTTTTCGAAACCCTGCACGACAAAGAAAATGATTACATGATATCAGGAAAATGAAGGAAAGTTGCCGATATCGTGCGATAATGATTGAACTTACTTCTGGAGCATTTCCCTCATCGGTGCCCACTCTTCAGGGTCTTTTTATTTTGAGTCCAAGACAGTTACAATTCCCTCATTAAGCCGATTGATTAGCAGAATAAAGTGAAACTTGTGCACGCATAACTCATCAATTACACTTAACCTCGAGTAAGCGAAACAGAATGTGCACAAGACAGCTAGTAATTAACACTCACTTGAAGTTGTAATGAAATAGTATTGCACTTCTGTCATGTTGTCTAATTAACCAATCTAGCAAGTTTTTCTCTGTATCCACGGGACTTTTACCAACATTATATTCATTGACTTGATCCAGGTTAATGAACCCAATGTCATATATTTGTCTTTTTTTGCATTCAAGGATCTTCAATCTGCATAATATAGTGAGAATAATTAATTATACATGCAATGAACGAGCTGAGCTAGAGACTTAATTATAGAAATAATAATTACAGACAATAGGAACTGACGAGCATTTTGTCGAGTGCGTCTTGATTGTATAACATAAAGAATTCTTCAAATTGAACTTACAAGGTCGTCTCTCCAGTGAAGTAGTGCTCATCTTTAATTTCCACG
>NW_021224684.1:0-4078 GCF_002162155.2 Triticum dicoccoides
ACTGTTGAACATAACAGAGCACCACCCAGAAAAACCTGTAGGTTTTAGTTCGGCGTTCTGATTTGTTGAGACAATAGATGTTTGATCACCTGGTGAAGGTCCTCAAATAATAATCACCACATGGGGGAGTGGACGAATGGGCCCTACTCCTAGCAACGTCTGGTCTCAAGAACATGGAGATTCGAACTGTCCCGTGTGTATAGCAAGCTTGTCTATATATACTCGAATGGTAGGTAGCCTTGGTCAGAGGATAAATACTCGAGCAATAGGTTGCTGATGCCATACCATTGAAGTTCGAGTCTCTGTTTTCTTCCGATCAATTCAGAGTCAGTTTTTGCACCTACGTAGCAGCACCATCCATTAGCTTGCATATAGCAGATTATCACTTGATTGCAAAATCCACTCGTTGGAAGAAAATATTAGGTCTTAACGTTGGGTGGCAGTGGCATTAATAACATAATAGAAATGAGATGCATTGGGAAGTACCCTAATCTAAACATGGAAACTTGATTGCCTTGAACTTGTCATACAACTCATGCTAGGAACAGGGTTGGACAAGCTAAAGTGGTGGGCTCATCTACCTGCCAATTTCAGGCTCCCTGAATTAAAGTTATCCTACTCTACATTGCTCTTCTGTCTTAGGAAGCAGCAAACTAAGATACTTCCTACACCTCCTGACCTCTCAGCCAGCGAGACTCCTCGGGCATCAAGAATCATGGGTTCTCACTAGTATATGTAGATTGGGTAGGGTAGAGCTCACTGGCATGTTAGATTGGCGAGTCGAGTTTTGTTCTTGGCTCCTCTGTTTCTTCTGTTCGTGTGTTTGCCCATCTTCCTTGGTTCATTGGAGTCGGTGCAGCAGTACGCTAGCTGTGTAGGATAAGGGAATTCATCAGTTTGAGAGTATCGAGCTTCAGTTACAGCATATTCTGCGTCAAAAATTACAGACACTGTTCTGTCACCGTGTCTAATCAAAAGTAATAGCAAGTTCTTAGTTCGTCACCGCCATTTATCTATTGGGATTTGTGACCTAAATTAAACATGAAGTCGCGGGTTGAACAGCTCCGCCGACTAATGCTGATGACAGATGTGTCAGATGTCGTCTACCAAATCCAGCACTGTGGCAGCATGAATCCTTGTGCTGCCAGATGAAACAAGGGAGAGCAGTTGAGGAGGGTGAGCCATCTCTTGCCAGCCAGAAGCCCACCGGATCTGTTTGTGTTTGAGATGTTTCATGGTCCAAAAACGAGCCGGAACGAGAACTGAATTAGTTTCTGCTTTCATTTAATGGTGTGTGCCATCTTTCCCTGCTAGTGTATATATTTTTGTGATACTTTGTTTATGTTGAAACGCATCATTAGTAGAACAGTTGTTTCTTATCGGTGGTATCCATGATAAGACCTTTTCCATTACTCTTTCCAGTGAGGCCTTCTTCCACCAATTCCTTACAGTACGAGCTCTTCAGATAAAGATTTTTAAAGTTCTGCGAGGTCTGCAAATACATGTTCCTTGTGCGTCAAAAAATCAGTAACAAGGATCAGAGAAACTATGTCATGAGTGGTGGGCTGGTGGCCATCCAAGGACACCTTTGTACCAGGCATTTCTCAAGTTGGCCAGGTCCTCATTGCACAAGTCAGCATACCATTTCGATATGTATTCCAAGGGAGAAAGTGAAGCGGGTTCTCCGAGATCCACATGGAATGTTTTGTCAGGAACAAAGTGTTGGATGAATGTGCTGAGAGGCCTACAGTTGGAGTGCCACTTAGTATAACTTTTTGTGCCTAAGCTGGTTATTGTACTGTGAGATATGTATGTTGTGGTTCCTGGCAGGAATATTACAGGTATGCCACGACCTTCCCATCACGTTTCAAAGTTGAATCCAGGCTGCTTTGTTCTCGCTAGAACAAATGTTCCCAACGCTTCCCATTCCTAGAACCAAACTTTTGCATGCAGGCCAACCATAAGAGCTAAACGAGAGTTGTAGTTTTTGGAGGTTCTAGGGTTTGTGGAGGTGCAATCGAAATTGATGTTCTGTGCTCCAGTACAGATGCCCTCCATATCTTTGCCTTTTTTTTTTGCAACGACATCTTTGCCCTTCTTTCCCCTTGAGATTCTCAAAGCACAACGTATAGGCCCACGTATATTATCGGTATTTATATTATTATATGTATAGGACTAGTGGCCCACATCTGACTGCAATGCCACATTACATCGTTGGCCTCCACCATACCAGCCTGGAATTAGGCAGACGATGTGGGCTGTCACACACTGGATTCTGGACGAACGCCAATAGCTAGCCCATTTATCGCGCCCCACCATCTACCAATCTTATTCTACACGATTCGTATCCATCTCCTCACCTCCCACATACACGATATATCCACCCGCCGAAATTTGATTCTTATCTCTAATCCAGAGCGCATCCTCCTGTGGCCCAGAGTAGATGCCGCCCCTAACAGAGCAACCATTGTTAGCTGAAGTCAGTCCAAATGTAGTTCAAATAAGCAATCAGAAACCATGGGTCAGTACCTTTGTTGATACTACGTAGTGGTTTGAACTTGCATTAGACTATGTGATGGCCGATCCAGATCCAGTTAAGCACTGAACGAGCCATCAAACTTGGTTTCGCATCAATCACCCAACAGTCTTTAGCGCTTCTATCTGTATACTCAACAAAGGATCAATGGAGGCCAGACTGCAGCCACTCTGTGGCCATTTTTGTAATCCAGCTTCTGCTTTTTCAGCTCTTCTGCTTTTTCGTCCGCATCATAATGTAAGTCATTTTTTGACACTACACTATGGAACGGTGGGAATAGCATTTAATTTGTGTACCATTGAGCAAGCAGAACTGCAGGAGTCACAAACTACAGAGGCGTCAGCAGGCAACAATGACATGATGCAAAACTAAACCCCATGGTTACATGGCATGAGGTTTTGCATATCCATCAGTACTAACTATGCACCAAAACTATAGCAATTTCTTCCCTCAACGACGGGTTCACTGCTGCATATTCAGAAATTCAAAAATTCCTTGATATCCAGACCATCAAATATTCCGAAATATGAAAATTGAGAAATATGACTGTCACTATAAACCCATTTTCGGATGTGAGGGATTTTAATATACTATATCACAACAACCTATTGTTGAGCTATTTACTATGTGAGTATGGTTAGTGATAACATGTAATCAGAATGTTGTTCTTCATCCTTCAAGTGAAGAAAATAACGAGGAGGGCTCCTAATAGATGAACTCCACACACAAAGATATCATATAATTGCTACTTTTTCAGAGAGTTGCATTTCTTACAAAGAAACTAAGTTCAATATTAGAAGAATGAGAGACATCACCGACGCCAATGAAATCACAACGTTTCAAAATGGCTGCTCGGACGAGTATCTCACTCGTGACCTAGGAAAGGTCGATCTGCAGAGTATTACCGATCTCATGAATGTAGCCTCTTCCTTCTACTTCGGTAGGCCTGGGGAACCAGGCAAAAGAATGTATTGACCCCAACGCAGCGCAGCGATCACGGAACACTAGTATTAGGGTTTCATTTTTTTCTACAATCATTCTAAGAAATGGAACACCGGTATGGTAAAGGAAGGAGCTCAGAACTATGTATTTCAGTTTTCAGTTGTTGTGCTGTGACTTGAAAACTTGCAAATTAAGATGCCTTTCTGGCTACTGTCGATGAGATCGCATGGCGACGGACATAATATTGCTAAATGTGATTTGAAAGCTAGCATGACTACCGATTAAGATATCTAATTTCTTCAGGTGCATATGCAATACGGCTGTCGCTGCTGTTTGATGGGAAGACCAATGAGCTAGCAGTATTTCGGGTTTTGGAACTGAAACACGGCAATAACCGGACAGTACACACAGCACACAAATAGCTAAACCTTCCTGGTTTCCACTTGCGAAGTCATAATTTCGTTTATAGCACGAGATGTTGTACATGATCCGCGCAACAAAGAGGGTTTTGTCAATTAATTTGTTTCCATCTGTCACACTGTGCAAGGCAACACATAAGTGAATCTGTATCATGTCAATTGACGATGTGACGTTTAAGCC
>NW_021224685.1:0-1169 GCF_002162155.2 Triticum dicoccoides
AGAAGCCCAAGTCTGGTCCTAAGCCTGAGACTAAGTGTTTCTACTGCAAAGGGACTGGTCACTGGAAGCGGAACTACCCCAAGTGATTGGAAGATAAGAAGGATGGCAAAGTGAACATAAGTATATTTGATATACATGTTATTGATGTGTACTTTACTAGTGTTTATAGCAACCCCTCAGTATTTGATACTAGTTCAGTTGCTAAGATTAGTAACTCGAAACGGGAGTTGCAGAATAAACAGAGACTAGTTAAGGGTGAAGTGACGATGTGTGTTGGAAGTGGTTCCAAGATTGATATGATCATCATCGCACACTCCCTATACTTTCGGGATTAGTGTTGAACCTGAATAAGTGTTATTTGGTGTTTGCGTTGAGCATGAATATGATTTGATCATGTTTATTGTAATACAGTTATTCATTTAAGTAAGAGAATAAATTGTTGTTCTGTTTACATGAATAAAACCTTATATGGTTACACACCCAATGAAAATAGTTCATTGGATCTCGATCGTAGTGATACACATAATCATAATACTGAAACCAAAAGATGCAAAGTTAATAATGATAGTGCAACTTATTTGTGGCACTGCCGTTTAGGTCATATTGGTGTAAAGCGCATGAAGAAACTCCATGCTAATGGGTTTTTGGAATCACTTGATTATGAAACAGCTGATGCTTGCGAACCATGCCTCATGGGCAAGACGACTAAAACGCCGTTCTCCGGAACTATGGAGCGAGCAACTGACTTATTGGAAATAATACATACTGATGTATGAGATCCGATGAGTGTTAAGGCTCGTGGCGGGTATCATTATTTTCTGACCTTCACAGATGATTTGAGCAGATATGGGTATATCTACTTAATGAAACACAAGTCTGAAATATTTGAAAAGTTCAAAGAATTTCAGAGTGAAGTGGAGAATCATTGTAACAAGAAAATAAAAGTTTCTACGATATGATCGCAGAGGTAAAATATTTGAGTTATGAGTCTGGCCTTCAGTTAAAACAATGTGAAATAGTTTCACTACTCACGCCACCTGGAACACCACAGCATAATGGTGTGTCTGAACATCATAACCGTACTTTATTATATATGGTGTGATCTATGATGTCTCTTATCGATCTACCACTATCGTTTTGGGGTTATGCATTAAAGACAGTTGCATTCA
>NW_021224686.1:0-990 GCF_002162155.2 Triticum dicoccoides
CGTAAAGTTTCAACATCTAACCCAGCTTGCGCGTTAAAGGGGGGGGGGTGCCTGAGCATCGCGACTCAGGGCTCCTACCGGCTCTCCGGCCCTCACCCTCTGGTCTGCCCACGGGAGCGCGCCCCGGCATACCAGCGACGGCTGAGACCAGCCCGAGAGCCGGGACCCGAGGACGTAGAGCATAGGCATCTAGCCAAATTTGCAGGAACACACTCCAAGATAAGGCCCAGAGCCAGGCGCAACCCGCCTTGAGGTAGGGCCCCGTGAGTCCCGCACTGGCTCACGGGTGCCCAGATACACCTCGTCAAGCCCTACCGTGCCAGCCACGTGTCAGGGCGGGGCTGTACACGCCCCGGGGGCTCCATCCGGAGGGGAGCCCCCTCCCACGCACCAGTGGAAGCACCATGCTCCGCGCTGGCCGACGACACTGCCTAGGAGCGGCTATGCCCGTACGCATACGGAAGCGCTATGCTCCACGTTGGTGATAAACAACTGAGGGTGGCCCCCGGGCCGCATCAACCTCAGGGAGCCCAGAGCTTAGTGTCTAGCCTCATCGCAACGCCTCCCCTCGGGAGTGCTGCGCGAGGGGGCTGGGCACGGGGGCTACGCCTGGGTCACGCCCAGACGCACGCCACCCAGCCAGGCCCCCCGGGCCTGGTTCGTCGCGCGTCCCTCCTCGAGCAGAGCCAAGGTATGAAGGCCGTTTGAGCGTCAAGGGGGACTCCTGAGCATCGCGACTCAGGAGCCTAACTGGTCATGTAGCCCCTCACTCCTTGGTCCTGTCCTGGTTTCCGGTCGGGGCTAACGGCGGTTGAGGTATGCGCGGGGCCGGGCTCTGCAGACGTAGAACGGTAGATCCACCCCCACATCTCATCTCCCTACTTGCTGTTTGAGCGCCAAGGGGGACTCCTGAGCATCGCGACTCAGGAGCCTAACTTTTCACATAGCCCCTCACTCCTTGGTCCCGTCCTGGTTTCCGGTCGGGGCTAA
>NW_021224687.1:0-800 GCF_002162155.2 Triticum dicoccoides
TGCTAAGTATAGGTCATTTTAGAGCTATCCTAGGTTAAATATGTCATTTTGGAGCTAATTAAGCTTATTATGTCATTTTGGAGCTAGCTAAGCATGTGAAGTCATTTAGGAGCTAAACTATGTCATTTCTTAAGTATATTATGTCATTTTAGAGCTAGTTAAGCATATTAACTAATTTTGGAGGAAAAGATTCTAAGTATAGGTCATTTTAAGCTAGCTAAGCATATTAAGTCATTTTGAAGGAAAAAATGCTAAGTATAGGTCATTTTAGAGCTATCCTAGGTTAAATAGGTCATTTTGGAGCTAATTAAGCTTATTATGTAATTTTTGAGCTAGCTAAGCATATTAAGTTATTTTGGAGGAAAAAATGCTAAGTATAGGTCATTTTATAGCTAGCCTGGGTTGAATAGGTCATTTTGAAGCTAAGTAAGGTTATTATGTCATTTTGGAGCTAGCTAAGCATATGAAGTCATTTAGGACCTAAAATATGTCATTTCTTAAGCATACTATATCATTTTAGAGCTAGCTTAGCATATTAAGTCTTTTTTGAGGAAAAGATGCTAAGTATAGGTCATTTTAGAGCTATCCTAGGTTAAATAGGTCATTTTTATGCTAGCTAAGCATATTAAGTCATTTTGGAGGAAAAATGCTAAGTATAGGTCATTTTAGAGCTATCCTAGGTTAAATATGTCATTTTGGAGCTAATTAAGCTTATTATGTCATTTTGGAGCTAGCTAAGCATGTGAAGTTATTTAGGAGCTAAACTATGTCATTTCTTAAGCATATTATGTCATTTTAGA
>NW_021224688.1:0-2227 GCF_002162155.2 Triticum dicoccoides
AAAAAAAACATATAGGGATCGATACAGGATCAATCATCGGAATCAGTATCCTCCTGAGAGGATGGGAGAAGAAGGTCCTCAAGCGACAGTCCAACGGACTGGAGCTGCTCAAGAAGTTTATCTTCATGCTCTAACACCCTCGACATATCATAAGACTGCTTGTTCAAAGTGAAGGCGGACAGCAGAAAAATGATGGTACAAGGATGTGTGTTCAAAGGATTGCAGATAAAGGGAGGTAGGTCCTCAAGAAACAGGTCACCGGACAGGATCTGCTCAAAAAGATTATTTTCGTATTCCATCCTCTTAATCACGCTCATGCTGCTCTGACCTTGCGCCCCGTGCACGAGATGATATATTTCAGTGCACGGCCAGCCTATATGAGGCGTGAGGTATATGCAATTGGCTTCAATGGACGGAAATTGAGCGGCATCGACAGAAAGACACCTGCAACCACCGCTTATAAAGATTGCACGGCTGCCAATGCTCGTCACTTGCTCAAGCGTATTTCCGTCCTTGACCATCTTAAACACCTCGATGCGACGATTCTCAAGCTTAAAGACGATCAGCGTTTCTCCAGCGGATTCCACCACGAAACAACCAGGCCAATCAGCGATGCCAATCTGGTTGTCAGGGTAATCGGCAAACGGCGTCATCAGATCAGCGATCTTGGCGACCACCGTGGCCGGAAGCGGCGGCAGCACATACTGGTGGCCGTCAATGGCGACACAGCCCTGGACGGCCATCCTGACCAGAGGGTACGCATACTTCTTCTTGTACCTGACGAAGTCTTGGCAGCTAGGGTCGGCCCTGTACAGCTTATTGGAATCGCTGCAGTAGATGACGAGGTAGAGCGGCGAAGAGCCCGAGACGGCGGCCGCCATCACGTTGGGACGCATGCGCGCTGCGAACCGGACCATGTAGCCCGTGAACGGGTTGAGGACACACGCGGCGTGAGGCGGTTCCTTCTCTGCCAGGACGAGGAGCCCGTCGGTGGAGACGGAGACGATGAAATAGCGGCGGAGCATTGGGATGTCCCTGACGTGGAAGCGACCAGTCTCGGTGTTCACCAGGACGCGGGTGTCGTCGCCGTGGGACGGGTAGTCCAGCATGACCCAGTTGTGCGGGCGGAAGCGGTGGTCCATGGTGTTGGTGGGGTCGTCGGTGGCCGCGCGCCAATTGTGGCAGAGGGCGCGGAGAGCCATGTAGCAGTCGAGGTCGGCGGTGTCAAGCAGGCCGCCGGCAATGCGGTGGATGAGCTCCTGCGGGAGGGAGGACCAGTCCATGGCCGGCAGCGGAAGCGTGGGAGTGAGTCGTGGGTGAGGAATGTGAGCAGGTTTGGCGTTCGCGTGTACTGGCTGGTGCTTTTGTACTGGTCCGTGGGCAAATGCCTCGGCTTCCCCGGCGGCGAGTTCCCAAGGCAGGCGACTCCAAGGGGCGGGCGGCGATTTGCGTTTGGCACCAACGTTAATCAAGACGCCGCGTGCATGCACGAGAACCAAGGGTCAATACTTGTTTCCACATTGCAACGATTGCTCGCCCCTCTGCATGCTCAAAAACGTGCAATCAAAACGCCCCGTGCATGCGTGACGATCAATTCAGAACGTATCTCGCCAGCTCAAAAATACCGTGCAATCATGCATGCATGCAACAAGGCTGATTCCAACGTGCATGCATCCAGCTCATAAATTTCCAAAAAAAGTTTGAAAGGAGTTAGAAATGCAATTTATTTGATATTAGTATATTTTCAAAACATATTGATAATTCCAGTGAAATTATAATAATTCAATTTTTTCGAATTCAAAAAGTTTGAAATTTTCAGTGACACTTTATTGTTCCAAAACAGTTGCAAATGCGGGTTATAATTCATCACAACCATTTCAAAAATTCCATTAATAATTCAATCAATTTCAGAAGCACTCTACATTCATTTTCACACAATTTTCATTTTTTTAATTTCAATATATTCAGTCATATTGACACATTAATTTAAATTATTTCATTTCAGTTATTTTAATTTTTCATACATATTACCTCCATTCCATAATACAGAGCCTATTCTTTTCAAAATTCAAACATTGCAAAGTTTGACAAAGTTTACAGAGAATTTTTTTTTTGCTAGGGTCACCGATTGCATATCATTGGGTACATCATGAGATATACTTTCATATTGCACATCTTTGGTATATATATATATATATATATATATATATATATATATATATATATA
>NW_021224689.1:0-4461 GCF_002162155.2 Triticum dicoccoides
AAAATTGCCGCCGCCGACTGTCCTCCGTTCTTCATGGTATCAATCACCTTTAGATTGTCCGAGTTAATAATAAGGCAATTACATCCCGCCCTTTGTGTCAATGTTATACCAAATTTAAGAGCCGAGGCTTCTGCCATCAACACATCTTTGTAATAGTCAATCTTCCCGTTTCCTCCCGCGATAAACCTACCTTTTTCATCTCTCAAAACCGCCCCCATCGTGCCCCTAAGTAGGTCATGGTCAAAAGAAGCGTCAACGTTAAGTTTCACAAAACCCCTAGGAGGTCATGACCAACCCCCCTTTTTCATAGTAGCCTTGGGGGATGATGCATTTACGAAGTTTGACATAAGGGCTAGAATCCCCATCGAAATCTAAAGTGCATTTTGAGTTGTCTCCTTGTGCACTAACTTCCGTCTTTCCCATCATAGATACCATGCTGAAACAGCAATCATTTCACGCACATTGTGATGACCCATTATCCTCAAATCTTCGTCTGGCAGAAGTAGTAGGTATTCAAGCACTGCCTCTCCAGCAAGGTCAACTTGCAAGCTTTATCAATGATATCATCCATCCCCAGCCTTGTCCAAACCTCCTTTGCTCTACTGCAAAGGAAAAGCATATGCTTTGTATCTTCAGAACCCTCAGAGCAAGTAGGGCAAATGGGCGTGACCTTCATATGTCTATTTGTGAGCGTAACCCGACATGGAAGCGTTCCATGTAATGTACGCCATATAAAAATTTTGACTTTTGCTGGACACGATAACTTCCATATCTTACTCCAAATAGGATTAACTGTGCTTCGCCCCATCCCGTTAGAATGTCTTAGTCTACTTCCATACTGGTGGTTCCACTCCACCAAATAAGCAGACCGAACCGAGAACATACCATTTTTCGTATAACTCCAAGCAATGAAATATGGCATATCATGTTGCGAGATTGGAATTGAGAGAATCCGTTGAACATCAATGGGACACATTGTTTGTGTTATCAGATCTTCGTCCCAAGAATTTGAAATAGGATCAATCAAATCACCCGCCTTAGTTAACAGTTGTCCCCCCCTAGGTGTCACAACTTTTCTAGCGTCACAATTTGGGATACAGGCATCTTCCCAAATATTTATATTTTGTCCATTCCCCACACGCCAAATATAGCCATGTTTCAGAGAATTTATGCCAGCCATAATACTTTGCCAGGTGAAAGAAGAGCCTTTCTTTTGCTTAGAATTTAACAAATCGCCATCAGGATAGTATTTAGCCCTTAGAATTGTGGCACACAAAGAATCAGGATTATCCAGAAGGCGCCATGCCTGTTTGGCGAGCAGTGCCGGATTGAAACAGTGAATATCACGAAATCCCATCCCTCCTTGGTTTTTAGGTATGCACATTTTCCACCAAGCCATCCAGTGCATCCTCCTCTGGTTCTCCTCGTCTCCCCACCAGAAATGCGCTATCGCGTCAATGATTCCTTTACAAATCTTTTTAGGAATTTTAAAGACCGACATTGCATAGGTGGGTATGGCTTGGATCACAGCCTTGAGCAGGATCTCCTTTACCCCGGCAGACAATATTTTTTCCTTCCAGACACTAATTTTCTTAACAATCCATTCAATCAGAAATTGGAAACAGTCTGTTTTATCTACACCCACTATTGCTGGCAAGCCCAAATATTTATCACTGAGGGCCTCTGTCATTATATTCAGCGTTATACACAATTGTTCCCTGATCTCCACCTTCGTGTTTGGGCTAAAGAGAATGCTGGATTTTTCAATGCTTACCAATTGTCCTGATGCCTGACAGTATAAATCTAACGCTGTTTTCAGAGCTTCCGCATTGTGTTGGTTGGCTTTCATGAGAATCAAAGAATCATCCGCAAAGAGAAGGTTTGTGATGGGTGGGGCATCTCAACAAACTTTTACTCCTGAAATAGTTCCAATTTCCTCCGCCCGTGTAAGTAGAGCATTCAATCCCTCTGTGCACAACAAGAAAAGGTATAGTGACAATGGGTCACCCTGCCTCAAACCCCTTGTAGGCTTAAAACTCTCACTATCCTCTGCGTTAATCCTTACTCTGTATTTGGCCATTGAGACGCATTGCATAATTAATTTCACCCAATCTTGATGGAAGCCCAGTCTCAGCATAATCTCCTTCAAAAAAGGCCACTCGACTCTGTCATAAGCTTTGTGCATATCCAGTTTAATAGCACACAAGCCCTCTCTACCTTCTCTTTTATTTTTGATCGTGTGAAAACACTCATAAGCTATCAATATATTATCCGTTATTAGTCTGCCAGGCACAAAAGCACTCTGAGTCGGGCTTATAATATCTGGCAGGAGAACCTTCAAGCGAAGGGCCACCATCTTTGCAATTATTTTATATACCACATTGCATAAACTGATCGGCCTAAATTGGGTTACTTTTTCCGGTGTATTAACCTTTGGGATCATCACAATCGCAGTATCGTTCCAACCAGCTAGTATAGTACACGTATTGATGGCTTGTAGGACCTCCTCAACTAGATCGTCCCCTAGCATAGGCCAAAATCTTTTATAGAAGATAGCATGGAGTCCATCTGGCCCTGGAGCTTTTAAGTCCCCAATCTCGAATAGCGCCTTGCGAACATCTTCAGCAGTATAAGGGGCAAGAAGAGCATTGTTCATTTCAGTCGTCACTCTCCTACGAACTAGGGACAAAACCTCTTGATTCGGATGCTGGATTTCCGACGTGAAGAGTTTTGAAAAATAATCAGTAATGTGATTCTTCAGCTCCTTACCTTCTCTCCAAATCCCAGAATCATATAAAAGTTTCTTTATATTATTTCTCTTTTTCCTAGCCGTGGATGCGTTGTGGAAGAACGATGTATTACGATCCCCATGCATCAACCAGTTTGCGTGACCCCTTTGTAGCCAGAAAATTTCCTCTTGGTCCAATAGGTTCTCAATTACCACAATAACCTCCTTCTATCGGCACCGTAATTCTGTGTTCAAGGGACCACGCCTCAGTCTCTCTAACTCTTTTTTAATTTATTAATTCTTCGCTTTGGGCCCTTGAGAGTTACACGACCCCAAGTGTGCAAATCGGCATGCACGACTCTCATTCGATCAGCTAGTGAAGGGCCAATACCTGCTAACTTTGCTCTTTCCCAAGAAGCCTTAACAATTTCAGTAACAGTCTCTTCCTTTAACCACCTAGCTTCAAATTGCTTCACGCACCTCTTTGGTCGTCTGAAAATATTGTCATCCAAATAATCCGTGTCCAAGACCAGTGGCCGATGATCAGAATGGACATGTGTTGGAAATATGCCCTAGAGGCAATAATAGATTAGTTATTATTATATTATATTTCATTGTTCATGATAATCGTTTATTATCCATGCTGGAATTGTATTTATAGGAAACTCAGATACATGTGTGGATACATAGACAACGCCATGTCCCTAGTAAGCCTCTAGTTGACTAGCTCGTTGATCAATAGATGGTTATGGTTTCCTGACCATGGACATTAGATGTCGTTGATAACGGGATCACATCATTAGGAGAATGATGTGATGGACAAGACCCAATCCTAAGCCTAGCACAAAATCGTGTAGTTCGTTTGCTAGAGCTTTTCTAATGTCAAGTATCATTTCCTTAGACCATGAGATTGTGCAACTCCCGGATACCGTAGGAGTGCTTTGGGTGTGCCAAACGTCACAACGTAACTAGGTGGCTATAAAGGTACACTATAGGTATCTCCGAAAGTGTCTGTTGGGTTGGCACGAATCGAGACTGGGATTTGTCACTCCGTGTAACGGAGAGGTATCTCTGGGCCCACTCGGTAGGACATCATCATAATGTGCACAATGTGACCAAGGAGTTGATCATGGGATGATGTGTTACGGAACGAGTAAAGAGACTTGCCGGTAACGAGATTGAACAAGGTATCGGGATACCGATGATCGAATCTCGGGCAAGTACAATACCGCTGGACAAAGGGAATTGAATACGAGATTGATTGAATCCTCGACATCGTGGTTCATCCGATGAGATCATCGTGGAACATGTGGGAGCCAACATGGGTATCCAGATCCCGCTATTGGTTATTGGCCGGAGAGTTGTCTCGGTCATGTCTGCATGGTTCCCGAACCCGTAGGGTCTACACACTTAAGGTTCGATGACGCTAGGGTTATTAGGAAGACTTGTATGTGATTACCGAATGTTGTTCAGAGACCCGGATGAGATCCCGGACGTCACGAGGAGTTCCGGAATGGTCCGGAGGTAAAGATTTATATATGGAAAGTTGTTGTTCGGGTTCCGGGAAAAGTTCGGTTTTTTCCGGTATTGTACCGGGAGGCTTCAGGAAGGTTCCGGAGGATTCCGGAGGGGTCCGGAGGTCCATAAAATGTTCCACCACGTCCAATACAGCAACATGGGCTGTAGGGGGGCGCCCTAACCTTAATGGGCCAAGGGCACCAGCCCCCCCCCCC
>NW_021224690.1:0-2289 GCF_002162155.2 Triticum dicoccoides
TAAAGTTCAAGCATTATTTAATTAATAAACTCCGGCACTGTATGCATGGTAGACTTTAGTTTTTGGGGATTTAGTATGATAAAAAATGATTCCATTTTATGATCATAATCCTCCCTAGGTTTTCTAAGTTTTTTGTAACATAGTCCCTCCATTCCAAAATATAGGGCGTCCACGCTTTCCGTGATTCAATTTTGACCAACGAGACCGACTGCGCGAAAACCGAGTATGCACTATATTTTGGAACGGAGGGAGTAGCTAACCGCTCTAAGGCTTCTCTCGTGTGTAATAATATTAATAGGATATAGTCCTATACTTCAGCATTTGAAATATACTAGATTGTGGCCATTGTCCTCTTTGTAAGTAGGGACAAGTATCCGAGATGCACCTCTTCTTCATGTGCCGTTTCACCATCTGCCTATCGAACTTACCGAATGAGTGGTTACACTTAGAGAACATCGACACCACCACTTGGCACACCGAGAGATCCGTCAAGGATAGGCGGGTAAACTGTTCTGGCATCTCCACTCCCAATAAGAAGGCCATGGCATCTCATGATGCTCATTAGTTGGTCTGTTTGGAACGGGAGGAATGTTCGTGTGTTCCGCCACAAGAGCGTGTCGCCCCTGATCTTGCTCAATTTCATCAAATGCGAGGCTAGGTTTTGGAATGCCGCGGGAGCAAAAAGATTGGGAACCATCATGCGGGGAGAGTAATCCTTTTTCGTAATTCGTGGTCTTGTAACAAACACTCTATTCTCCTCTTCCAAACCGCCGCAACACGGTGTGAAGCCCAGCTGCAACGGTAGTAAGTAGTCAGACCTTTGGTGGTTAGATTGGGTGACGGCGGCGCTTGTACGCCGTTACCTTCTTGGGGGCGTCGCTTTTGAAGAACCCTTCTCGCCATCTTTATTTTGTGAAAAGATTGTTGGCGCGGATGGTCGCTGCATGTATATCGTCAATCGATGCTTTCATTGCTTTGGTTATTTTTTCTTCCTCCATCTAGACATACCTTCGGTCTTGACTTTGCTTTTTGTCGGCATGATAATTTTATGTGTGTTGATTGATTGTATGCATCCTAATTATGCAGAGGCTGAATGTGTACTCGTTATGATTGTATCCCTTGATACTACATTATGAGTCAATAAAAAGCACCCTTTATCAAAAGAAGGTGAGGAAGCGCCCCCATACCAAGTAAAGTTGATGCATGATTTAAGTATTAAACTCCGGCACCGTATGCATGGTAGACTTTACTTTTGGGGGGTTTAGTATTTTTTTATGCTAAAAAATGATTCCATTTTATGATCATAGCCCTCCCTAGGTTTTCTAAGTTTTCTGTAACATAGCTAACCGCTCTAAGTTTTATCTCGTGTGTAAAAATAATAATGGGATATAGCCCTATACTTCTGCATTTGAAATATGTATACTAGATTGTGGCCATTGTCCTCTTTGTAAGCAGGAACAAGTATCCGAGATGCACCTCTTCTTCATGTGCCACTTCACCATCCGCCTATCGAACTTAGCCAATGAGTGGCTACACTTAGAGAACATCGACACCTCCACTTGGCACCCTGAGAGATCCGTCAAGGATAGGCGGGTAAACTGTTCTGGCATCTCCACTCCCAATAAGAAGGCCATGGCATCTCACGATGCTCACTAGTTGGTTTGTTTGGAACAAGAGGAATGTCCGTGTGTTCCGCCACAAGAGCATGCCGCCCCCGATCTTGCTCAATTTCATCAAGTGCGAGGCTAGGTTTTGGATCGCCGCAGGAGCAAAAAGATAGGGAACCATCATGCCGGGAGAGTAATCCTTTTTCGTAATTCATGGTCTTGTAATAAACACTCTATTCTCAATAAAGAAACATGCATGTTAGTTTTGTATTAAGTCATTTTTTATATACTTTGATCAAGTTTTAGAAATTTATCAATACCTAAATCACCAAATAAATACGATATGAAAACATATTTTATAGTCGATCTAATAATATTGATTTGGTGAAAGTCAAATTGTCTTAAAACTAGTATACAATTTAGAAAATAGTACTCTTGTGCATTTTCTCGCTAAGTTCTCTCAGAGCTGATCCGGGACACCCTACCTTCATGTACAGAGGTGGCCAAGTGGAATGATCCGAAGAATTGGTTGTGTCCTTTGTGTGTTGTGTTCGAGACTGGGACACACATTTTCCTCTCTTGCCTGGTGATGGCACAATTCCTTTGAAGTTGTGTCTCGGATGCTCTAGGCCTTGAGTGGCAGGCCATGGATCTTGAGGATTTCCTTGTCGTCCAGGTAAAC
>NW_021224691.1:0-667 GCF_002162155.2 Triticum dicoccoides
TTCCAAAACCTAGCCTCGCATTTGATGAAATTGAGCAAGATCAGGGGCGACACGCTCTTGTGGCGGAACACACGAACATTCCTCCCGTTCCAAACAGACCAACTAATGAGCATCATGAGATGCCATGGCCTTCTTATTGGGAGTGGAGATGCCAGAACAGTTTACCCGCCTATCCTTGACGGATCTCTCGGTGTGCCAAGTGGTGGTGTCGATGTTCTCTAAGTGTAACCACTCATTCGGTAAGTTCGATAGGCAGATGGTGAAACGGCACATGAAGAAGAGGTGCATCTCGGATACTTGTCCCTACTTACAAAGAGGACAATGGCCACAATCTAGTATATTTCAAATGCTGAAGTATAGGACTATATCCTATTAATATTATTACACACGAGAGAAGCCTTAGAGCGGTTAGCTACTCCCTCCGTTCCAAAATATAGTGCATACTCGGTTTTCGCGCAGTCGGTCTCGTTGGTCAAAATTGAATCACGGAAAGCGTGGACGCCCTATATTTTGGAATGGAGGGACTATGTTACAAAAAACTTAGAAAACCTAGGGAGGATTATGATCATAAAATGGAATCATTTTTTATCATACTAAATCCCCAAAAACTAAAGTCTACCATGCATACAGTGCCGGAGTTTATTAATTAAATAATGCTTGAACTTTA
>NW_021224692.1:0-1617 GCF_002162155.2 Triticum dicoccoides
ATCTCTGGCACGCTTCCTGGAAGCATCACACCTCATCTGAGCAGCCTCTTGCTTCAGTGCCATGTTGTAGAACTCATCGTATCTCAACGGCTCAAAGAGGACAAGAGCGAGCTGAATTTCCTCACGAAGACCACCCCTGAACTGATAGATCATGCTCTTTTCATCAGGAACATCCTGCTTGGCAAAACGGGCGAGCTTCTGGAACAACTTGTTGTAGTCATAGACAGACAAAGAGCCTTGCTTCAGATTGCGGAATTCCTGACGCTTACTCTCAACCACACTTTGAGGGATGTGATGAGCGCGGAAATCTTGACGGAAATCGTCCCAAGTGATCAGACGTCCACCTCTGGAATCCTTGTACTGCTGGAACCACTCTGCAGCCTGATCTTTGAGCTGGAAAGAAGCAAACTTGACGAAATCTTCAGGCCTGACGTTGCTGCATTCAAAATGCTTGCCCAGATCCACTAGCCAATCGTCAGCATCGGTAGCCTCAACACAACTGCTGAACGTCTTTGGGCTATTTGCGAGGAACTGGTTCAGAGTAGCAAAGTGGTGCTGATTGTGGCCTTGATTCCCTTGACTGCCTTGATTGCGCTCTTGGAGAATTTGCATGATCAACTGTGTGTTTGCATTAGTAGCGGCCATCACAGCTTGCCATGCTTCCGGAGGAGGTGGAGGTGGAGGCGGATCAGGATTCGGAGTCGTGCGCGTTGGAGGAGCCATCCTGAAGAGGTTGACCACCATTAGCACATAGGTAGATAACAATATAGAAGCTGAATCCAACGGAATGAAAATTGCAACAAATAGTCTTCACATCCGAACAAAATGAACGAATGCATTCCTCTTCAAATGGCCACATATCCATAAATTGCGAAGCCACAAAGAATTAAGGAAGAGAAATAATTCAACAAGGTACGGATCAAGAACGAATAATCGGTAAGAAATCCCAATCTCAAACCAATATCCGTGGAAGAAGAACTGGAGCTACTAGAATTCCCACCTATGAAATTCCCGAACCTTTCCGGTTATGCAATCAGGTGTTGGGGATACAGGGGAAGCACAATATCTCACCCAAACTAGCAAATCCTACATCCAGCTGTATCCATCCTTCAACACATAACCAAGAAAACTTCGGAAACCATCTACCTCAACCTTCGAAAAGCATCCGCTATACAAATTATGGCGATACTCCCGAACTCCCGCCCCAGTACTGGGTGGCGTCGAGGTTATCTCACCAACGAACTGCATAAAAGAGATTTCCGATGTCGCGCACATATCTCAAGTATACCAGAATTGCAACGATAAAATTGTGACGACAACACCTCGGAGCTCAACTCCCCGGGACACTGCCACAACCCCTAAAGACAGGAGGCACCAAGAACAATGTTCTCGTCACAAAACCATCGGAACAAAACCAAGATACTCGCGTGATCCTAAAAAAAAATTTAGTGAAATTTGAGAAGAGAAGAGTCAAAACTCTACGCCAGGATGCCTTACCAGAGCGATGAGGAGACTGGGAAGTAAAAGAATTCCTAAGCTCTCCGATATATAATTCCTAAGGACTCAAAACATTTTTCTAGACACAACTCGGCTGCTAAAAACGATCAAGCAATGGGG
>NW_021224693.1:0-3681 GCF_002162155.2 Triticum dicoccoides
TGCACTAGAAAACCTGATTGCAGTTTAGTTGAAATACTTAGAGAAGACCCATGTTTGTAATCATGTCAGATCATTGGATTTTGAGCTAACAGTTCATTGGTTTGCGTTAAGAAGCCCGTTTGTTTACCAACGGTTGGTCTCAGCTACAGAAACAATCACTCTTGTACTGATGGTATCTTGGTTTGCATCTAGAAACACATTTGTTAAACAATAATCAGTCTCAGCTACAGAAAATACCGGTTAATGTACTGTTGGTATCTTTTAAAATACAAATAACTCTATGTTTTGTGCAGAAACAACAGCGTCTGGCTGTGTTGAGAGCTATAGACATAATGATTCTCATATAAGTAGGATATACATAAGATATTTAAAATGACCAGAATCACGCTTCTCACTTTCTGCCATATTAAGGCACTTGGTTGTGTAACCAAGAGCCCATTTGTGGTTCTAGTTATAATTTACTGTTATGTCATAAATAGGATGATTTTGACTTACTCTTGTGTCCAGATTAGAACTTTGTAACTGTGTCAGACCGTTGCATTGTGGACTAACAGTTCCTTGGTCTGCATTAAGGAACCGTTTGCTAAAAAACCAGCCAGATGGTCTCGCCTACAGAAACTACCACTCTCTTTGGTGTCTGGTGGCAGTATATCTTTTAGAAGACACAGATAAGTCTTTTGTTTCTACAAAAACAACATCATCTGGTTATGGTGAGAAATATAGACATATTGTGCTCATATCAGTAGAATATATGCACGAGATGTTGAAAATGGCCAGAATCACACTTCTTGCTTTTGGCCATACTAACGCACTTAGTGGTGTAATCAGGCCGCATTTGTGGGCTATGCTTGTGTGTTTGATTCTACTACGTCCATTCCAAAATATAAGACGTTATGGAATGAGGTAGCAATTAGGTAGGGGATTATTTACTGGTTGCAGTTAGATTTTAGTGTTGTGTTTTTATAAAAGATGATTTTGACTTACGGTTGCGCGTCTAGATTAGATATATGCATCCGCTTTTGGGAACTAACGCAATGCTAAATGTGACATTGAAAATTGAGGATGTTAACCATTATATCTCCTTCCTTATTTGTAGAATGTAATTGTGTCGGATAATTGGATTGTCAACTATCGATTCCTTAGTTTGTGTCAAGAAACCGTCTGTTAAAACTTAAAACAGCAGGCAGTCTAAGCTATGAAAACTATTGCTTGCTCTAGTGGTAGTATCTTTTAGAAGACACATATAAGTCTTTGGCATCCTCAAAGACAACATCATCTTGTTATGGTGAGAGCTGGCACTTAGTTGCATAATCAGAACCCATTTGTGGTTGTTGTGTTTGTGTGCTGGAGTATATCGCCTTGACTTCACATCTGAATGGCAATAGCATATCTCTCACTTTATGTTGCATCTGGTTTTCTACAGTCTGCTATTTTCTGCAAATTTTGTATTGTGTTGACTTGTGACCCCTTTTGGTTATCTTGATGTTTGGATTTCTTTATGATTTGGCACTTTTGCTGGTGATATGACTTTGATGTTGTGTCTTTTGCAACCCGGTGCAGAAGCCCGTGAACTCGGCCGTGTGGGACTCCTGGGGTGCGATGGTGTTGGCGGTGGTATACGGTCTTGTCTACAACTGTGCTGGTAAGTTCATGGTTTTCCTCTGTCCACCCCTCTCCCGGTTGCTCTGAGACCTAGCCCTGGAGCTGTGGCTGCTCTGTGTGCCGGTCATCGAGCCATGGTTTATTATGTGATGGTAGACTCTCTAGCCATTTCCTTACACCAATAGTATTGTTACTATTTGCATGTTCAAGCTTCATGATATGCTCTCGGTTAATGATCATGACTTCACTTTGTGAATGGTCTTGCGCTGTTATGGGTGTTATCATCTTTGTTTTTGTGGGCTTGCTAAATAATTTTAATCATAGATATTCTATGGGTGTTTCTGAGATTCCCACATAGATTCAGATTATACTAGATGGTAGCTTCGCTTCTTTTGTTAGTACTGGTGCATGGTTTGTTTCGAATTTGAGGTAAAGCATTAGTCTTGATATGCAAGGAACAATTCATCTAGGACGATGTTTTGCTGAATCCAACTGATTGCTGCTGTTTAGACTTGCCAATGGTGCGTTGTCTGTGTAGCAGTGTTCCTTAAGTTTTGACAAGTGAAGCAATAGGACACATGATGATGCTAGGTTATTTGTATTTTGTCAGCGATGAACTCGCGAACTAGTTCGCAGGCGGCCTAGTCCTTCCAGTGAGCAATGATATGTAGGATCTCTCAAAGAAAATTCTCATTCCATACATACCGAGTGTCTTTCCCCACTCTTTTGTTTTTAGCTTGTCATGGCAAGATTTCTTCCTGGCAAGCCAAATATATGTGAATGTTAATCAACATGCAAAAACTGAGTTGCGGTTATTTGATGTTTTGCCAGGACAGTTTCTACGAGATGCAAGCATGATTGTGCTTGTCGCCCAGGACCAGGACGCCGACCTATGGTGTGCACCAGGAAGTGAACTCGTGCGGCTCGAGGATAGATTGTTGTGATGATCTATCTGAGTAGTCTAGAAAAATCCCAATTTTGAGTGAAGAGTGGATCCTCTTTGCTGCAATCTTCAGTATGTATTGGATCCCAATTCCGTTTGTTTCTGGGATGATGCATATTTTTTGCCTGTCTATAATATAACTTGCTGAGAAGAACCAACTGTCGCAGATACTAGTTTCGAGGTTGCCTAACCATGGTTCGAGGCTGAAGAAGCAAATAGATGATCTGGATGAGAAGATGGCGGTGACTGACTCTTCTCCCGAGTCTTTGATGTCCAAGTAGATCCAGGTGAGTCCTTTAGTAACTCAGGCCATATGATCTGGTGCAATGTTGTTGCATGTCATTATTTGGCCATCTCGGTTTTTACTGGTTGCGCAACTATAGCTCCTTTAGTAACCCAGGCCAGTATGACCATTCAGATAAATTTGGCCATCTTCAAGGGATACGAAACGACCACTCAAATAACCCAGTTCCAGTGTAATACGGACATGAAGTAAAGCAGCAGACCATAATTGTTGTAGTGGCCCTTGTTCTAGCTTGGCACCTCGTGCCAACATAGCAAACTGTTTTTAGGCCTTGTGATGTAAACTGCCGGTCCATGTCTTTTGATAAGCAAGCACATTTATCTAGTTGTCATGTTAGTGTGTGCTTTGACAGTTGCATGTTGTCCGTCAAGTAAGAGTGCATTTGCCAACCATACCAGGATCCATGTCAATACGGGTTAGCATCTGATTGTTGTTGCATGTTCTTTTCATTTTGTTTGTACAATTTCTGTTTGTCCATAATCTTAGAGCCTAAGTACTATTTCTGAGAATTGCCTGAAAGTGAAATATGACGAGGAAACTGGACTGGTTAAGGTGTTATGTTTGTAAAAACTCTTGCTAACAGATGCTGCTAAGCTAGCTATGTTAAATTTCCCGAGGTGGCTGATAAGAACTTGCGGCATACTCGACCTATTCCAATGTGTTTTGCTGATGTGCTTCTTGGACGTGACAGGATTGTCCTTTGTAGGTTGCTTTCTTGTGATAACCCCTTGTCCTCTCTTGCTCTTTGCCCAGGATGGTGAGGACGGCGAGAAGAAAAGATCTTTGCTGGAGATGGTGCACCGACACCCATCGGGCTATTCTTCCGGAGGGC
>NW_021224694.1:0-2112 GCF_002162155.2 Triticum dicoccoides
CGGTGGAGTTCAAGTATCTTTTCTTCTCATCTCGAAGTGCAATTAAGTCTCCCTATTCTTTTGAAGTGGAGTTTTGCATTTCTTCTTTCTTCCCAGTTATCCAATCTTTTCCGTTTGTGGCCGGTTATCACCTTATGATCTTGAGATGTTACCTATAAGACCACAACAAGCTTATTCTTTTCGTTGTTGATTTTCTCAACAACTCCATTCAATCCTTCCTTCTAAGTTCTTTTCATTCTACTCTTTCAATTCTTTCCGGAGTTTTGTGTCATGTCTTCATCAAGTATCATTCCATCCTCTCTAGTTCATGTTCTATTCTTTCCATGTTCAACCGGAGTGCTGCATAAATCCTTTCAGTCTTATTCGTTTCTTATCTCGTCTAACCGGAGTTGTTTCATAGTCTACCTGATTCTATGAGCTTTCGATTCTCGTCATTCTCGTTGTTCCTCTCTTATTCTCGAGTGCTCTCGATTCTTTACTTCTTCTCTTCAGTTCTTGTTTAACCTCATCCCTTTTCCCTTCCGTCTCGGTCCTAAGATCTCGGGACGAGATCTCTTGTTAGTGGAGGAGTGTTGTAACGCCCCGGATTCGATGCGCCAGGTGTCTGTCAGTTATTCGCCGTCGTTGACATGTCATTTGCTTGTGTGTTGCATTTTACCATGTCATCATGTGCATTGCATGGCATACATGTTCGTCTCATGCATCCAAGCATTTTCCCCGTTGTCCGTTCTGCGATCCGGCACTCCTATGCCCTCCGGCGTTCCCCTTTTCGTCTCCTGTTGTGAGTGGGTGTTAAACGTTCTCGGAATGGACCGAGCCTTGCCAAGTGGCCTTGGTATACCACCGGTAGACCGCTTGTCAAGTTTCGTGCCATTTGGAGGTCGTTTGGTACTCCAACGGTTAACCGCGTAACCCAAAACCCCTCTTTCTCTTTGCAGCCCAACACCCCTCCAAAGTGGCCCAAAACCCATCTAACTCCCGCCATGCGCTCGGTCGTTCGATCACGATCGTGTGGGCGAAAACCGCTCCTCAATTGGACTCTCCTAGCTCCCAGAATCTATAAATAGCCCCCTCCCCCGAAATTCCCGGATCAAATCCACCCCTAACCCTAAATTTTCCCCTCCGCGCCACGCCGGACATGTCCGTCCGTGCCGGACGCGTCCAGCCGCCGCCGCCAGTGAATCAGGGAGCGCCACGTGGCACTCCCCGCCGCCAGCCGCCGCCGGCCCGCTCGGCCCGGCCCGGCCCGCCAGAGCCCATCCGGCCGCGCCGCCGGCCCGCGCCTGCCCCGCTGCCGCGCGCCCGAAGCTCCGCCGCCGCTCTCCGCGGTTCCCTGCGCCGCCGCCGACGCGGGCGCCGCCCCACGCCCCGCCATCGCTCGGCCGCGCCCCGTCCCCTTCCCGTCTCTGTCGCGCCTCCCGAGGGCCTCCGCTGCCGCGGACCGAGCTCCTCTGCACCCGCGCCCGGTCTTCTCCGCCGCCGGGCCGAGCTCACGCGTCCGCGCCGCCCGTCGCCAGACCGCGCCGCCCCCGGCCTCCTCCGTCCTCTCCCTCTCTACTCCGGCGAGGTTCCGACGATCCTCGGGAATCGTGCCTCGGATCTGGATCTGGAAACGAGGTTGACTTCCCCCCCCTCTGTTTTTGCCTAAGTCGCCGAATCTACAGTAATTTTCATGCCATGTTCATCGCATCGTATCTCTGCATCCGTAGCTCCGTTTCATGCGTGTAATATGTCAAATTGTTCATCTCAACGAGTACATCATTTCATTCCATTGCATCATGTTCATTTGAGTTCATGTAGATGCCCGAATCATCGTTGCAAGAGTGCTTCATAATGTTTTCTGCTGTCTGTTATCAGAACGAGCTCTTTTGTCATTTTTGCCATGATTGATGTGTGCATCCTATGAGGTTGATGTCTACATGTGTTTTGATCTATGCTATGTCTTCTTTACAGTGGTTCTTACCATGTATTTTTTGTGATCAATGTGGTGACTAGCACAAGCATGCAAACTAGGCATCGTGATGTTGCTGATTTTAGTCCCTGTTCTGCTGTTATTTTGATGCCATGTAAACTTGATGCTACAGAGAGATCCATGCATATTTTGAGATACTT
>NW_021224695.1:0-410 GCF_002162155.2 Triticum dicoccoides
GCAAGCTAAAATTATTAGGATTTCTCACACTTTACCGCCGTTTGAAGAGCTAAAACGGCGTGCTTATTGCAAGTATCATAATTCTTTTTCTCATGCTACTAACGATTGCAATGTTTTTCGACGACAGATACAATCGGCCATTAATGACGGACGATTGAACTTTTCTGAGATGCAAATTGATAAACAGCCTTTTCCAATGAATATCATGGAGTTGGAGGGGAAGAAACTACTCATTCGGCCAGAGGCTGCCGTATCTGCTAATAAAGCTAATGTCATTGTTGGTGAGCCCAGGAAAGACAAGGAGGACGACAAGGCCTTGGGGAGACAGGTTGTGCTTGACAAGCAACCCGGTGGCAAGGAAATAATCAAAATCACCATCAAGAATCCTACACTCTGCGCGGGCTCGAGGG
>NW_021224696.1:0-1419 GCF_002162155.2 Triticum dicoccoides
TTTGTTGGCATATGTGGAGTGCTCTAGGTTGACTCAATCGAGCTCAACTTTTGCTTCGTTGTTAATCTGGGCAGATCGTCAACTTGTTTGCGATTTTGCCGATGCTACCGTTAGTGTTCCATGCATGCTATGCCTTTGTTCTTGCCATGTGTAGCTAGCACTTTGTGCCTTCTTGCTGGTTATATGTTTTCCTTGCCATGACTTGCACCGTAGCGAGTGCATCGAGCTCGTTGACATGCCTTCGTGAGTTAAATTTCAGCATGTCTCAGTTTTCACTAAGTCTGAAAACTGATTGTGTTCGAGCGATGTTCGTGAGCTCGGTAGAGTATTTTGTGAACCCTTTTGGCCCCAGGTCACTTTGGGTGTTTTGTTAAGCTTGATGAGTAGCTCCATGCCATGTTCTTACTTGTCATGTTCAGGTTTTCTATCATGTTGTTTTGCTGCTCCGAAGAGAGCATCGTGATCTGAAATTTCAGACTAGTGTTAATTTCACTAAGTCTGGAATGTGTTTTGCATTTGCGTTTTAGCCATGCTTGTTTGAACCTCTTAATGGATGATTTTGCCTATGGCTCAGTGCTAGTGTTTTGTCAACCATCTTGTGTACATCACTGCCATGTATTTTGTTTTCATGTTTGGTGGCTGTAGCATGTTCATTTTGTTGCATTTAGATGCCTACTTGCTGTAAATCGCAGACCGGTGTCGTATCTTAAAACGCTCGCCATTTCCAAACCGTAGCTCCGATTCCAATGATCTTTATACCGTTTTCAAGCGTTTTCATCCCCTCTATCCAGTGGCACACTTGGTTTTCCAAGTTGATGCCAGGTTCATGCATTTACTGTCATATCTTGCATTTTGCATCCCGCATCGCATATCGTCATTTCATCTTATTGCTTGGTCTTGCCCGTGGTTGATTGTATCCTTGTTGCTTGTTTGTCTTGTTGGGTAGAGCCGGGAGACGAGTTCGCTACCGAGGAGCCCGTTGAGTTTGCTTGTGAGGATCCAGTCAACTCTGACAACTGTGCAGGCAAGATGATCATACCCTCGAAATCACTACTATCTTTGCTATGCTAGTTTGCTCGCTCTTTTGCTTTGCCACTGCTACGATGCCTACCTTTTGCTTGTCAGCCTCCCAATTGCCATGTTGAACCTCTAACCCACCATTGTCCTAGCAAACCGTTGATTGGCTATGTTACCGCTTTGCTCAGCCCTTCTTATAGCGTTGTTAGTTGCAGGTAAAGATTGGAGCCGTTCCTTGTTGGAACATTTATATTCTTGTTGGGATATCATTATATTGCTATGTTATCTTAATGCATCTATATACTTGGTAAAGGGTGGAAGGCTCGGCCTCTCGCCTAGTGTTTTGTTCCACTCTTGCCGCCCTAGTTTCCGTCATACCGGTGTTATGTTCCCGGATTGTGC
>NW_021224697.1:0-8596 GCF_002162155.2 Triticum dicoccoides
GAGGCGGTTGGGGGCGTGGATTTGGTCAAAGTCGTGTCCTTTGGGAGATCTCGTGGTGGTCTGGTGGCAAGGCGGCGGCCCTGGCGGTGGGAGACGCGGCGGTTGTGTGCGGACTGCGCGGCTCGGATGCTGGCGGGTATCTATGGCCGCTCCGGTGGCATAGCTGCGGTTGGCTGTCGGACCGGGGAGGCGACGGAAGAGTTGAAGCACCGGAGTACATCACTTGCCCAGTACGCACTCTGGCCGACGGTGATGGCGTCCGCGGACGTCGTGTTCCTAACTGTAGGCTCCATCGTGGTGCTCCTTCTCCTTCCTTCTAGCTCCGGGTGAAAGCCTGATCTTTGGATCGGACGGTGGTGACATTCCGTGGTCGTACCCCTTCTTGGAGGCATCGTCTAGGAGTCCTCGGTCCGGCGTGGTCCGTCACACTTCTTCCCTGTTCATCGGGCATCCTGTGGGTGCGTGGTAGTCGTTGAGGGTGTGTGTCGGTGCCCGGCATCCTTGTATCTCGTCTTGAGTGTGTGTGGTGTGCGTTTGTATCGATGGCTTGGTTGTGGATGTTGGTTGTTTTATAATCTAAAGCGAGGGAAACCCTTTTTCGTAGTTGATGGCAAAATAGTCCTCCAACAAGTCCTGTAAAGCTGGGAATTTTTGCAGGATACCTTATAATTTCCCCAAACTTTCATCACGTTTACAGGAAAATGACTTTCCCTATATAATTTTGGTGGGCTGAAACCGCTTGAACTTTCACATCGGACACCCTCGCGCCGCCACGCAGCCCCCTCGCCGCGACCCCGGCTCACCTGCCGTCCGCACTTGTCCGCCACCGCCTGGCCGAGCGCCCGCTGCTCCGCCCACCCACCTGTCCCTGCGGCCACTGCTCCACTGCTGGTCGTGTCGCCCGCCTGCCTCTTCGAGCCAGCCGGCCTCCTCGCCTCCCCCTCCACCTCGCCGGATCTTCGCTGACCGACAGCACGTTACATTTTCCCCGTGACATGTTATGTACCTTGTGTTCTGGACCAATTTTAAAAGAGAAATAGAAAAAAAAAACATATTTTAGGGGGTACATGTTTACGGGAACTGAGAAATTAGTCATCCATCAACCTCCCCTAAATTATACAGACATATGGTAAAACGACTTTTTAAGAAGATTCTTATAGGAGCTATTGGAGTTACTCTTACCATCACATATGGGAACTACAAACAGAGAGTTTTTCATGTCCATTGCTTGCAACATGAAAGATGAATGAAATGGAAACTGACAGATTTAAGGTAACTTTTTGGCTCCCTCCAAAGATCGGCATATCATAGCAAAGAAACCTAGAGGAAAATATTGGAGAAAGTGACATACAAATTAGGAATTATTAATAGTAAATGACGGTACTGTACAAAATCCATAAAAATCATAACATCATTACGGCCGTTGGACAAAAAGGCATATACTCCATTTGGTGGACGATTAATTTGTAAATAAAAATAGCATATGAGCCTGGGCTGCAGAAATGCACAGAAACAAAACATTCGCTTTTGCGTTGAAGAAATAAACGCCTAGATCTGCTCTTGCAAGGAGCTATCAGTCTTAATGTCATCAAGACGTAAGAAGAGAAAACACATTTGCTTCTGTTGTGATGAAAAGAATATTAATGAAAAAGCACATTAGCGCTGGATGCAAGGCTTCTATCATCTTCACAGTCATAGGGATTCTCCGATGCCTTCCTAATAATGATATACTCCCTCCGTCCCAAAATAAGACGGAGGGAGTAGAAAACATCTGTCCTGTCATACATTTGTGCCTATATCAATTGTTTTTGAGTCCTGACGGAGAAAATTACCATGATTGCTGCTGTCAAACTGTCATTTCATGCTAGTGGTGGTACAAGATTCACACACCGGAGGGGGTAATTTTGAAGTAGGTGATGAGAGGAACAGAGGAAGAGGGTGAGTAGGTGATAGTTCAGGCAATTCTCATTTCATTGATTCGTTACAGGGATGGCACTTGCCCCTTTTCACTAGTAGAAAAAGGGCCTTCAGTCCCGGTTCCAGAACCGGGACTAAAGGGCGCGGCCACGTGGAGCTCCACCTTTAGTCCCGGTTGGTAACACCAACTGGGACTAAAGAAAATTTTATGATTTTCTTTTTGAAAAAAAATTTGAAATTTTTTTTGAAATTTTTTTTGATTTTCAAATTTTTGAATTATTTTAACCTCTAGTCTGTAATCACCACCCCTCATCACTTCTCAATTTATCCTCTAATCACCCCTCATCATTCCAAATCATCTAACTTCCCGAACGGTCACCCATCCTCCCACTATCCCAGCCTGAGCACACTTAACTTCCGGGTTCTATTCTCCCTCGCTCCAAGTCTGCACTTGTTGTTTTCCTCACAATACTAAGATGTCAATCCTATTAACCTTCAGGAATTTTGCTTGAGCATGAAGTGACACATTTCATAGTTTTATTTTGAAACTATTGTTTTAAAAAACAATAATTATTTAGTAACACTAATATTTCTTGAATAATTAGTTTGACCATTGTTTGACCACAATTTGACCAGATTTGACCAAAATTGAAATAACTGAAATAATTATTTAGTAACACTAATATTCTAGAATAATTAGTTTGACCATTGTTTGACCACAGTTTGCCCACTGTTTGAATTTTTTTCGATTGTTTTCATTCTAGAATAATTAAGTTCGGATGTAACTTTTCGAGTAGATGATTTTTTATATAAAAAACTTTTTCATCCGAGTTAGTATGCAAAAGTTATGCCCATTTTTACAAATTTCAGAGAGATTTTGCAAATAAAGTCAAAATTCACATTTGCAAATTTTCCCAACAACTAGACCACATATCACATGGGAAACTTATTTTCTTTTATTTTTTTGACTTTTCCATCATTTTCTTTTATTTATTTTTAAAACTGAAAAGGCGATCCACGGGGTTGGGGACGGGGGTAGTGTTTGAAAATGGGACCTTTAGTACCGGTTCGTGGCACGAACCGAGACTAAAGGACTCAACCCCATTAGTCCCGGTTCGTGCCTCGAACCGGGACTAAAGGTCTAATCTTTAATCCCGGTTTGAGGCACGAACCGGGACCAATGGTTGTGGGCCAGGAGCGAGGCCCATTGGTCCCGGTTCATCCCACCAACCGGGACCAAAAGGTCCAGATGAACCGGGACCAATGGCCCACGTGGCCCGGCCGGCCCCCTGGGCTCACGAACCGGGACCAATGCCCCCATTGGTCCCGGTTCTGGACTGAACCGGGACTAATGGTCTGACCCGACCTGGACCAAAGCCCTATTTTTTACTAGTGTTTAAAAACACACACTCTCACAAATGGGACACTAGATGATCTTCCTACGGCTCACTCTTACGTTTCCACTCTTGGCCTCTTTGTCGTCCGTATTCCAGTAATACTGATTCCCTTGGACTGGGATCTCACCGACTGTTGTGGCCATGGTGGAGGGCATGGCGTGAAACAAGCATCACTTCATTAGGTTTCCTCAAAGTTTTCATGTCTACAAGACACAGTTAGACAATTGGCAGCCTGTTGCTTCAGACAAAGCTTCTGGAATCATCTGCCTGGAGCTTTACTCGTTGTATGGTGGGTGGTCTTCCTAGAGCTACAAAGGCCACTGTGGCTCCTACTTCCACATACCAGGCCTAGTGGTAATTTGACTTCAAGTGGACTAAGCAAGACACGACAATGCTAGTAGTTTTCAGCTCCTTTTCGCTTCACCTCCTTGACTCCCACATATTTGTTTCCCTCCAATATTTTAGATGTAAATAAGCTAAAGATGCAAGGGAAAACAAATATGAATTCATATCACACTCACTTTCACATCCTAAGGCAGAGGTATATATAGGACTTCTACACACCTCTAATCTTTGTTAGCTGTTCTTCCGAAACAAAATATTGTGAGCATGGGATATGTGTTGAGAATGCCAGCCAGAAATCGTTTATCATGACATTACTATCATGTGGTAGACTGTTGAATAATATGAGTAGTCTTCTTGCATGCTTAGTTTCTGATCTCTTGCCAAAAACACAAGAAAAAGAGTGGTTGGAGGGAACTCACGTCAAAAGAATGGAGTGAGAAGGGATGAAAGATTAGGAGGAAGGCGCTTGCTGAATGAGAGGGAGAACCTTTGCGTCTCTCCCGCGGGCGACAGGGAGGGCAACTGCACCGCCGCCGCTAGCGCACCCCTCCTCCCGCCTCCTCCTCCCTCGCCGCCGCAAGAGGGCAGGGCCGGGCAAAGCCCGGTCGCCGCCGGCAGCGGCGGGCCGCTGGTAGAAACTTTGGGGCACTCTTTGAGGTCCTATGTGTTGGTTGAATAGATGAATATGGGATTGTGTGATGCATATCGTATAATCATACCCACGGATACTTGAGGTGACATTGGAGTATCTAGGTGACATTAGGGTTTTGGTTGATTTGTGTCTTAAGGTGTTATTCTAGTACGAACTCTAGGGATGTTTGTGACACTTATAGGAATAGCCCAACGGATTGATTGGAAAGAATAACTTTGAGGTGGTTTCATACCCTACCATAATCTCTTCGTTCGTTATCCGCTATTAGTGACTTTGGAGTGACTCTTTGTTGCATGTTGAGGGATAGTTATGTGATCCAATTATGTTAGTATTGTTGAGAGGACTTACACTAGGGAAAGTATGAACCCTAGGCCTTATTCCCACGCATTGCAATACCGTTTACGCTCACTTTTATCATTAGTTACCTTGTTGTTTTTATAATTTCAGATTACAAATACCTTTACCTACTATCCATATTGCACTTGTATCACCATCTCTTCGCCGAACTAGTGCACCTATACAATTTATCATTATATCGGTTGTGTTGGGGACACAAGAGACTCTTTGTTATTTGGTTGCAGGGTTGCTTGAGAGAGACCATTTTCATCCTATGACTCCTACGGATTGATAAACCTTAGGTCATCCACTTGAGGGAAATTTGCTACTGTCCTACAAACCTCTGCACTTGAAAGCCCAATAACTTCTACAAGAAGAAGGTTGTGTAGTAGACATCAGCGGCCCTGGTGGTGGTTCCGCGGTGCTCATGGGCAGGGACCGTGGCTAGGTGCTCCCTGGTGGCCATGGTCATGTGGGCGGCGTGGTCGCTGGGGTGTGGTGTTCGGTGGCGGTGAGTGTCGGCCGGGGTGAAAACATGTTCTATCTTCGGACGGACCGGCGGCGAAGAAGCTCGTTCCATTCTTGATGGCGTCGTCGCGGCTTTCATTGCCCGTCCTGTTGCTCGAGGGGAAACTCTGATCCTCGGGTCAGGCGGTGGCGGCGCTCTTGTGTAGTATCCTTCCTGAAGGCGCCACCTTGGAGCCCACGGTTCGTCGTATGTGGCTTCATCTCTTCACGGTGGCGTGTTCACGGTTGAGGACCCCGATTGCTCCTGTAGCGCTAGAATTGTTGTTGTTGTGCTGAGCGCCTATGTATCCTGCCTTGGGTGTGTGCGTGTGTAGCATTGGCTGGTGTTTGTACCGGATTGTTGACGATCATTGCTTTATATTTTTTTGAAAAGGGGGGCTCCCCGGCCAATGCATCAGAATGATGCATACGGCCAACTTTGTAAAAAAGCAAGGCAGAATGGATTTCCAGCGGAATTCTATAAAAAGTGTTGGCATATTATTTAGGGGGATCTGCTACCAATGTTCCATGATTTATTCTCTGGACAGCTTCAGTTATTTCACTTGAACTTTGGAAAGATAACTTTGCTTCCTAAGAAAATAGAGGCTGTGAGAATTGAGCAGTTCAGGCCGATCTGTCTTCTCAATGTTAGTTTCAAAATTTTCACCAAGGATGGGACTAATAGGCTCATGCAGATTGCGCATTCTATGGTGCAGCATTCCCAAACTGCTTTCATGCCGGACAGGAATATCCTAGAAGGGGTTGTGGTCCTTCATGAAATGCTCCACGAAAAAACTGGATGGAGTTGTTTTCAAGGTGGATTTCAAGAAAGCGTACGATAAAGTCAAATGGCCTTTCCTTCAACAGGCCTTACGTATGAAAGGTTTTGATGAAGCCTGGCGACACCAGGTAGAATCTTTCACGCAAAAAGGGAGTGTTGAAATTAAAGTTAATGACGACATAGGTCATTATTTCCAGACACATAAGGGCCTGAGACAAGGGGATCCGATGTCTCTTATTTTGTTCAACATTGTAGTTGATATGTTGGCAATTCTAATAGGAAGGGCTAAGGAGGCTGATCAGGTGGGTGGCTTGGTGCCTCATCTAGTTGATGGAGGTGTGTCTATCCTACAGTACGCCGATGATACGATCATCTTTATCGAGCATGACTTGGCAAAAGCGAGAAACATGAAGCTGCTGTTATGCTTATTTGAACAATTGACCGGGTTAAAGATTAACTTTCACAAAAGCGAATTGTTCTGTTTTGAAAGAGCCAATGAGGAACAAGAGGCTTATAGGCAATTGTTTGGGTGCGAATTGGGGACCTTACCATTTACGTATTTAGGTATACCAATTCAGCATCGTAAGCTGACAAATAGAGAATGAAAGTGTATCAAGGATCGCTTTGAGAAGAAACTGAGTTGCTAGAAGGGCAAGCTCATGTCATACGGAGGCCGATTAATTCTGATTAATTCGGTTCTCGCGAGTATGCCTATGTTTCTCTTGTCTTTCTTCGAAGTCCCAGTTGGAGTTAGGAAAAGGCTGGACTTCTATCGATCCCGATTCTTCTGGCAGAGCGATGAACTAAAAAGAAAATACAGACTCACCAAGTGGGATATTATCTGTCGACCAAAAGACCAAGGGGGTCTTGGCATTGAAAATCTTGAGGTCAAGAACAGATGTCTTCTCAGCAAGTGGTTGTCTAAGTTATCTGTGGAGACTGATGCCACATGGGCACAAATCCTCTGTAGCAAGTATCTTCATTACAAAACTTTGTCCCAGGTGACAGCAAAGCTGACAGACTCACCTTTTTGGAAAGGGCTTATGAGCGTCAAATTAGCCTTTTTTTAATAGGACAAAGTTTATTATCGGCAATGGCGCTAGCACGCGATTCTGGAAGGATACTTGGCTCGAAGAGACCCCCTTGCACTTCAATACCCGTCTCTGTATCGTATTGTTCAACGACGTGATGCTTTCGTTGCAACGATACTTCAATCCACCCCCCTTAATATTCATTTCAGGAGGACGCTAGCCGGTAATCGTTGGAAGAGTGGCTCCATCTAGTGAGTAGACTGATGGAGGTTCAGCTGTCTCAACAGCCCGATCAATTACGCTGGAACATTACTAGGTCTGGAGAGTTTACAGTTAAATCAATGTATCTCAATGTGATCAATTCTAGCTCTATTCCTAGTTCCAAATATGTTTGGACAGTCAAAGTTCCTTTGAAAATTAAAGTGTTTCTGTGGTTTGTACATAAACAAGTCATCTTAACCAAGGACAATTTAGCAAAGCATAACTGGACAGGACCTACTAGGTGTAGTTCCTTTTTCTTGATTGCCCGTTGGCCAAAGTTCTATGACGGACAGTCCACATAGTCTTTAACATTACTCCTCCGAGTTCTGTCAGCGCGTTATTTGGAACGTGGCTTAACGGGATAGAGTCTAAAACAGCGAGACACATTCGCGTAGGAGTATGTGCTTTATTGTGGGCAGTCTGCAACTGCAGAAATGATTTGGTTTTTAACAGAACAACAAATATTCATTTTTTGCAAGTTATCTTTCGAGCCACTGCGTTGATCCGTATGTGGTCGCTACTCACTCTGACGGAGGCCAGGGAGCGTTTGGTTACTGGATCTATCCGATGGAAGATGGTAGCACGGGATATCTTCAACTGGTTTGGATGGCGGTCATGTAATAGGATAGACAATTAGTTTACCTATCTTTTTTTTGCCAGTCGGTTGTGTCTTTTTGACTAGTTTGTTATTGGCCCTTTGGCTCTTTGTGAGCTTTCCTTTTCTTTCGTTTTGAGACTTGCTTTATATATAAAGTGGGATGAAAGCCCTTTTCAGTAAAAAAGAATGGAGTGAACTTCATAAACGAGTGAGTGAGGGAACTAGTATTTGCAAACAGGCTAGTCCTGTATCTGAGTAACCAACCTTCATGTAGTAGAACTTAGTATGGATGTTATGTGAGTTTCTATCATACTTGCCATCACTTTACTGGGTACAGTAGAAGTGGGACCAGCGAACATGAAGACTAAACCGCTGCTGACCTCTGTTGTACAGTCTAACCCAAAGGGCGAGCAGGAAACCAAACCCAAATCTGATCGTCCCGCCACGGCCTGGGATTTGACTCGGCGATGCTCGACCCCACTCGACTCAACGCCGAGCACTCACCCTACACTGCAGGTCCCAACAATTCTCGATCTAGAGCAACTCCAGGTTTAGCTCAGTTTCATCCCCCTAGTTAGCATACTAACATTCTTCAGCAGGTTCCAAACTAGAGAGTGCTGGAAAGTTTCTCTAGTTAGTATGTAAAAGTTATGCCCATTTTTACAAATTTCAGAGAGATTTTGCAAATAAAGTCAAAATTCACATTTGCAAATTTTCCCAACAACTAGACCACATATCACATGGGAAACTTATTTTCTTTTATTTTTTTGA
>NW_021224698.1:0-1679 GCF_002162155.2 Triticum dicoccoides
CGTCGTCCACCTTGTCGGCGCCGCTCCTACGACCGTCTCGCCCACCATGCCCCGCCGCCACCGTCTACCTTCCTAGATCTTCTTCCATGCCACCAACAGCCATCGCTACCGCAGCACCGTCAAATTCTCAGCAGATGCGTACACGGCGCCGCACCAGAGGTGGTACTCTTTCGTATCTGCTCAACTTATTGATTGCAGCAAGAAAACAGATCGCCACTCCTTTACTCTGATTTCTTGTCTTGGTTGCAAAGTTGCCTTTGTCCAGTTTGCACCTTCAGATCCGCCATGGCACGCTCAACACTATACTCCCAGTGCTTATGGTTTTCCCCTTTTATATTCCACACTAGTGAAATCACAGTAGACTAAATTTCAAAATTGGGTCAATCGATTTTTCAGAGCTCGCCGGAGTTCGCCGGTGCGATCCAAGGGGCTCGGGTGGTTGTGGGGCCTTGCCGAACGAAGAAAACTCGACGTGTGTGGGGGGTGGGGGTGGCAGAGGAACACAGGTGGTGGGGGCCGGTGGTCCGGCCGGTGGCCCATGCGGTGTTCTGTATGGGAAGAATCAGAGACAAGGAAGAAGAAGGGTTAGGAGACGTAGGATCTTCATCCAACCGCCTAGAATGGTCGATAGACAGCTGGGAGTTGCATTCTTAATGCGCTCTGGTTCATCATGTGTGGGCACTGCGCAACCAACATTTTATTATCCAAAATCTGCTTGCTCTTCTTTACCATGTTCCTCTTCCGCTCTTCTTTAATATGTACTCTCTCTGTTCCTAAATACAAGTCTTTGTATAGATTCCACCATGGACTACATATGGAGCAAAATGAGTGAATCTACACTCTAAAATGTATCTGGATACATCTGTATGTGATCCATAGTGGAAATCTCTACCAAGACTCATATTTTGGAACGGAGGGAGTATGCTAGTAGTACAATATGTTCCTTGTACTGAAGATGAGCAGGGACATTTGCAGTGTAGAGGTCTATACGGTCGGTTGTGATGGACACTTTGAGCCTCTTTGATTCGTAGGATCTTGTAAACATAGGAATAGGATTTGTAGTGGCCTGCCCACTTGAATCCTATAAGAATAGCAAGGCAATGCGCGGAGCTGTGTTGCCTTTGAGAGTTATACTGATATTAACAGTACCGCACCTTCACTTGAAGAGAGCTGATATCCGAAGCCTTTCTAGCCGTACCGGCAATACTAGCACATATATTCCAGCAAGTTCCACTTTGCTGATTTTACTCTGATGCTTAAGGTTTTCCCTTTATATCTACACTATGATCTGTGTAGCTGCTTTGTGTCGCACTAGCAGCAGTCCACTCTTGAAGCTAAACACTGCAATGACTTACAAAATTGGCACCAAGGCATTGAGTGCCATTCTGGATGCAATGAAACTCATACGCTCCCCACCTGTTGACTCTTGTTCAGAATATGATCCTAATGACTATTCTAACCTCGAGGAGTTAAAGGAAGATGGTCTGTCCTGTTCACCCATCAAGGTGCATGTTCTAATTTGGCAATGTTTTATTGATTGTAGGTATCTTGCATATGTTATCTTGCATTTCTTCTACTTTGTTGCACCGCCATCTGCTTAGTTTACTCATCATATATGTCAAGATGCCATGCCCATCCATTATCAATACATATTCCATTTGTCATCATACCATGTTTTT
>NW_021224699.1:0-588 GCF_002162155.2 Triticum dicoccoides
AGCTAGTTCAACTCTAGTGTAAAATTATTTGAACAAGTTTATAGAGCTAATTCAACTCTAGTGTAAAATTATTTGTACTAGGCTATAGAGCTAGTTTAACTCTAGTGTAAAATTATATGTACTAGGCTATAGAGCTAGTTCAACTCTAGTGTAAAATTATATGAACTAGCTTATAGAGCTAGATCAAATGTAGTGTAAAATTAATTGTACTAGGCTATAGAGCCAGTTCAACTCTAGTGTAAAATTATTTCAACTAGCTTATAGAGCTAGTTCAACTCCAGTGTAAAATTATTTGTACTAGGCTATAGAGCTAGTTAAACTCTAGTGTAAAATTATTTGTACTACGCTATAGAGCTAGTTCAACTCTAGTGTAAAATTATTAGAACTAGTTTATAGTGCTAGTTCAACTCTAGTGTAAAATTACTTGTACTAGGCTATGGAGCTAGTTCAACTCTAGTGTAAAATTATTTGAACTAGCTTATATAGCTAGTTCAACTCTAGTGTAAAATTATTTGTACTTGTCTATAGAGCTAGTTCAACTCTTGTGTAAAATTATTTGAACTAGCTTATAGAGCTATTACAACTCTA
>NW_021224700.1:0-1821 GCF_002162155.2 Triticum dicoccoides
GGAAGTCATGTTGCTAGACAACAATGAACCTACGAGCTATGGAGAAGCGATGGTGGGCCTGGATTCCGATAAATGGCTTGAGGCCATAAAATCCGAGAGAGGATCCATGTATGAGTACAGATGGATTTCAAAAGGAAGACGGACAATGATGGTAAATGTCACCATTAAGAAAGCTCGACTTGTCGTTAAGATGTTTTCCGACAAGTTCAAGGAGTTGACTACGATGAGATTTTCTCACTCGTAGCGATGCTAAGAGTCTGTTGGAATTATATTAGCGATTACTGCATTATTTATGAAATCTTGCAGATAGGATGTCAAAACATTGTTTCCTCGACGATTTTAATGAGGAAAGGTTGTATGTGATACAACCGGAAGGTTTTGTCAATCCCGAAAGATGCTAATAAGTATGCAAAGCTCCAGCAATCCTTCTAGGGACTGGAGTGAGCATCTCGGAGTTGGAATGTATGCTTTGATGATGATCAAAAAATTTTGGGTTTGTACAAAGTTTATGAGAAACTTGTATTTCCAAAGAAGTGAGTGGGAGCACTATAGAATTTCTGATGAGTATATGTTGTTGACATATTAATGATCAGAAATGACGTAGAATTTCTGGAAAGCATATAGGGTTATTTTGAAAGTGTTTTTCAATGGAAAACCTGGATTAAGCTACTTGAACATTGAGCATCAAGATCTATAAGGATAGATCAAAACGCTTAATAGTACTTTCAAATGAGCACATGCCTTGACGTGATCTTGAAAGTGTTCAAGATGGATCAGTCAAAGAAGGAGTTCTTGCCTGAGTTGTAAGGTATGAAGTTAAGACTTAAAGCTCGACCACGGCAGAAGAAAGAGAAAGGACGAATGTCGTCCCCTATGCTTCTGTCATAGGCTCTATACGGTATGCCATGCTGAGTACCGCACTTGATGTGTGCCTTGCCACATATCTGGCAAGAGGGTACAAAGGTAATCTAGGAGTAGATCACCAAATAGCGGTCAAAGTTATCCTTAGTAACTAGTGGACTAAGGAATTTTCTCAATTATGGAGGTGGTAAAAGAGTTCGTCGTAAAGGGTTACATCGATGCAAGCTTAACACCTATCCGGATAGCTCTGAGCAGAGATACCGGATACGTATAATGGAGCAACAATTTAGAATAGCTCCAAGTAGAACAGTTATTTGGAATAGCTCCAAATAGAACGTGGTAGCTGCATCTAGGAGATGACATAGAGATTTGTAAAGCACACACAGATATGAAAGGTTCAGACCCGTTGACTATAACCTCTCTCACAAGCATAACATGATCAAACCCAGAACTCATCGAGTGTTAATCACATGGTAAATGTGAACTAGATTATTGACTCTAGTAAACCCTTTGGATGTTAGTCACATGGGGATGTGACCTTGAGTGTTAATCACATATCGATGTGAACTAGATTATTGACTCTAGTGCAAGTGGGAGACTGTTGGAAATATGCCCTAGAGGCAATAATAAATTGATTATTATTATATTTCCTTGTTCATGATAATCGTTTATTATCCATGCTAGAATTGTATTGATAGGAAACTCAGATACATGTGTGGATACATAGACAACACCATGTCCCTAGTAAGCCTCTAGTTGACTAGCTCGTTAATCAATAGATGGTTACGGTTTCCTGACCATGGACATTGGATGTCGTTGACAACGGGATCACATCATTAGGAGAATGATGTGATGGACAAGACCCAATCCTAAGCCTAGCACAAGATCATGTAGTTCGTATGCTAAAGCTTTTCTAATGTCAAGTATCATTTCCTTAGACCATGAGATTGTGCAACTCCC
>NW_021224701.1:0-1182 GCF_002162155.2 Triticum dicoccoides
GAGACAGCGAAACATATCCATGTGGGAGTATGTGCTTTATTATGGGCTATATGGAATTGCAGGAATGATTTGGTTTTTAACAGGATGACAAATATCCACTTTTTGCAGGTTATCTTCAGGGCCACTAATTTAATCCGTATGTGGTCGCTACTCACTCCGACGGAGGCTAGAGAGCGTTTGGTTACTGGATCTACCCGTTGGGAGATGGTAGCTCGGGCTATCTTCAACCGGTTTGAATGGCGATCATGTAATAGGATAGGTGTTTAGTTGCCTATTTCTGCCTATACTCCGCAAACCTAATCTTTGGAGAATTACCATTTCCGAGTATGAACCAATGCAATTAATTGCACTCATTAGTTTGTACTTCCCATGAATTTCACATGAGTTTCTAAAGTCGTCGTGGGGATGTGGCCATGTGGGTGCGTTGGCTGATGAATCAGATGTGAGTCGTGATGTCAATGGTGGTACGCCATAATCGTAGCAGTAATATTTCCAGTATGATATTCAATTCAATTACACTTGATTGTGCCAATTATCTCGAAGCATTAACTTTGCTTCACATAATCACATTCCAGAAGGACCACATCTGGACTGAGGCGGACGACATACTGCTGATTGACGCGCACAAAATCCACGGAAACCATTGGTCAACGATCGTGAGGTGCTTCCCCGGCTGGTGGGAGAACGCCATCAAGAACCACTGGAACACGACAAAGCGGAGCCTCAAGTCGAAGCGCCGGCTAAAGAAGAAGATAAGCCGACAAGCCGCCCTGGCTTTTACCCGCCGGTTGTGGCACCCTTCTCTTATTTTTAGCTCCGTGAGAGCCTTTTTGTGTTCAAGACTTTGTTGCACGCTTATTTTTTATTAATAAATGGCCACATGCATCGTTCAGATGCAGAGGCCAGGGACAGTCCTCCTTTTCTAAAAAAACTGACGGTAGCGCTGTCAGCAAGTACACTATCATAACCTTGTTGCTTTGCTTGTTCGTAACACTTATAATGAGGCTCTAAACTCTAGGCATGGCCCCTGTCTCGAACACAAGGCAATAAACTTGAGATCCTCGACCCCATCGACGACGCAATCGACGAGGTCTTCTTGGAGATTCTCCCAGCGCCGCATGGCAGCGGCGGCCGTGGGTGGATCTGTTCTGGAAACGGTGGCCCTAGGGCTTGAGCTGGGAT
>NW_021224702.1:0-2575 GCF_002162155.2 Triticum dicoccoides
GCGGCGCCGCTCTAAATCCCGCCACAGCAAGAATGGAGATTCCGGCACAAGAGATAACAACACCCCAGAAAGTGCCGAAGACAACCCCCTGCAGCAAGATTCAGCGCAGGAGGATGCAGAAGCAAGACCTCACAAGAGAGCGGCAGACGAAGAGGTCGAGGATGATAATTACATACCTCCCTCCGGAGACGAGGCAAGCCTCAACGACGACGAATTCGTCGTGCCTGAGGATCCCGTCGAACAAGAGCGTTTCAAACGCAGGCTAATGGCCACAGCAAATAGCCTAAAGAAAAAGCAGCAACAGCTTCAAGCTGATCAAGACCTGCTGGCCGACAGATGGACCGAGGTCCTCGCGGCCGAAGAGTGTGAACTCGAACGCCCCTCTAAAAGCTACCCAAAACGCAAGTTGCTCCCCCGACTAGAGGAGGAAGCATACAAACCTTCATCACCAGCGCACAATACGGCAGACCGACCACCTCGTGGCCGCGATAGAGAGGCATCTAAGCCCTCCACCAAAACCGTACCCCGGCACCGCTCAAAAAGTACAAAGCCACGGGGGAACGCGCCGGACTTGCGGGATATATTGGAGGACAAGGAAAGACAATCCAGATCTATCTATGGATCACGCGGGCGCCCCAAGACCCACGACGAATACCGTCGCACCAGATACAACAACCCCGGTCGGGCCAAACACAGCAGACAACGCTCTCTTGAGCTACGTCGTGATATTGCTCAATACAGAGGCGCCGCACACCCACTATGCTTCACTGACGAAGTAATGGATCATCAAATCCCTGAAGGGTTTAAACCCATTAACATCGAATCCTACGATGGCACAACAGACCCTGCGGTTTGATCGAGGATTATCTCCTTCATATCCATATGGCCCGCGGATGATCTTCACGCCATCAATTATCTCCCGCTCAAGCTTAAAGGACCAGCTCGGCATTGGCTCAATAGCCTGCCCGCAGAGTCAATTGGGTGTTGGGAGGACCTGGAAGCCGCATTCCTCGACAACTTCCAGGGCACATATGTCGACCACCAGACGCAGATGACCTAAGCCACATAATCCAGCAGCCAGACGAATCGGCCAGACAATTCTGGAGACGGTTCTTAACAAAGAAAAATCAAATCGTCGACTGTCCAGATGTAGAGGCCATCGCTGCCTTCAAACATAACATCCGCGATGAGTGGCTGGCCCGGCACCTAGGACAGGAAAAGCCAAAATCCATGGCAGCCCTCACATCACTCATGACCCGCTTCTGTGCGGGAGAGGATAGCTGGCTAGCTCGCAGCAACAACCTTAGTAAACATGCTGGCAGTCCGGATACTAAGGACCGCAATGGCAGGTCGCGTCGAAACAAAAACAAACGCCGCATTAACAGGGACAACAATGAGGATTCGGCAGTCAACGCCGGATTCCGAGGCTCCAAACCCAGTTAACGGAAGAAGCCATTTAAAAGAACCATTCCGGGCCCGTCCAAATTGGACCGAATACTCGACCGCTCTTGCCAAATTCATGGCACCCCCGAAAAGCTAGCTAACCACACCAACAGAGATAGTTGGGTATTCAAGCAGGCAGGCAAATTAATTGCCGAAAACAATGACAAGGGGCTACACAGTGATGACGAGGAAGAGACCCGGCCGCCAAACAATAGAGGACAGAAGGGCTTCCCCCCACAAGTGCGGACAGTAAACATGATATACGCAACGCATATACCCAAGAGGGAGCGGAAGCGTGCACTAAGGGACGTATATGCGATGGAGCCAGTCGCCCCAAAGTTCAACCCATGGTCCTCTTGCCCGATCACTTTCGATCGAAGAGACCATCCGACCAGTATCCGCCATGGTGGATTCGCCGCATTGGTTTTAGACCCAATCGTAGATGGATTTCACCTCACGAGAGTCCTGATGGACAGCGGCAGTAGCCTGAACCTGCTTTATCAGGATACAGTGCGCAAGATGGGCATAGACCCTTCAAGGATTAAACCTACAAAGATGACCTTCAAAGGCGTCATACCAGGTGTTGAGGCCAATTGTACAGGCTCAGTCACACTGGAAGTGGTCTTTGGATCCCCGGATAATTTCCGAAGCGAGGAGTTAATCTTTGACATAGTCCCGTTCCAAAGCGGCTATCACGCTCTGCTCGGATGAACCGCGTTCACAAAGTTTAACGCGGTGCCGCATTATGCATACCTCAAGCTCAAGATGCCAGGTCCTCGTGGAGTCATCACGGTCAATGGAAATACGGAATGCTCCCTCCGAACGGAGGAACATACAGCGGCTCTCGCGGCAGAAGTACAGAGCAACCTTCTAAGGCAATTTTCGAGTCCGGCCGTTAAACGACCGGACACGGCCAAACGCGCCCGGAGCAACATCAACCAAGACCACCTGGCACGTTCCGAGCACGCGTAGCAATGCGGCCCCAACCCCAACCCTCGCATGATTGCAAGACAAACTCTCCGTGTACATCATTACGCTCTGGAGATACCATGGGCATAGGGGGAGGGGCACGACCACAACAGACCCAGAGTGCGGTTCGACTACACCAGGGGCTCCCAAGTGTGTCGCTTTT